>NW_026529832.1:0-39518 GCF_028500815.1 Rissa tridactyla | reverse complement strand
AGCGGTTCCAAAGAGCTTTAGAACAAGGCATAGTTTTCCCTGCTGGCTCTTAGGGCGGGGGACCCATCTCCAGCCGTATGGCCATTTTTGTGCCTGGCGCGGTCGCGCTAGTGGGAAAGGGTGGTTTGAGGCTGAAGGCAGCAGGAAATCCGCAGCCCCCAGGTCTGTGGGGCCAAGCAAGCGGTTCCCTAAAGAGCTTTAGAACAAGGCATAGTTTTCCCTGCTGGCTCTTTGGGCGGGGGACCCATCTCCAGCCGTATGGCCATTTTTGTGCCTGGCGCGGCTGCCAGTAGTGGAAAGGGTGGTTTTGAGGCTGAAGGCAGCAGGGAAAAGCCTCTGCAGCCCTCTAAGCTCTTTATGAACCGCTTGCTTGGCCCCCCCCACAGACCCTGGGGGCTGCAGAGGCATTTTCCTGCTGCCCTTCAGCCTCAAACCACCCTATCCACTACGCACGGCCAGGCACAAATGGCCATACGGTGGAGATGGGTCCCCGCCCCGCGCCAGCAGGGAAAACTATGCCTTTTCTAAGCTCTTTGGGAACAGCTGCGTAGCCCCACACCGACCTGGGGCGTGTGGGCTACGCAAGCGGTTCCCAAAGAGCTTTAGAAAAAGGCATAGTTTTCCCTGCTGGCTCTTTGGGCGGGGGACCCATCTCCAGCCGTATGGCCATTTTTGTGCCTGGCGCGGTGCGTAGTGGGAAAGGGTGGTTTTGAGGCTGAAGGCAGCAGGAAATCCCGCAGCCCCCAGGTCTGTGGGGCCAAGCAAGCGGTTCATAAAGAGCTTTAGAACAAGGCATAGTTTTCCCTGCTGGCTCTTTGGGCGGGGGACCCATCTCCAGCCGTATGGCCATTTTTGTGCCTGGCGCGGTGCGTAGTGGGAAAGGGTGGTTTTGAGGCTGAAGGCAGCAGGAAAGCCCGCAGCCCCCAGGTCTGTGGGGCTACGCAAGCGGTTCCCAAAGAGCTTTAGAACAAGGCATAGTTTTCCCTGCTGGCTCTTTGGGCGGGGGACCCATCTCCAGCCGTATGGCCATTTTTGTGCCTGGCGCGGCGCCAAGTGGGTAAGGGTGGTGTCGAGGCTGAAGGCAGCAGCAAAGCCTGCAGCCCCCAGGTCTGTGGGGCCAAGCAAGCGGTTCCCAAAGAGCTTTAGAACAAGGCATAGTTTTCCCTGCTGGCTCTTTGGGCATGGGACCCATCTCCAGCCGTATGGCCATTTTTGTCCCTGGCCCGGCGCCAAGTGGGAAAGGGTGGCTTTGAGGCTGAAGGCAGCAGGAAAGCCCGCAGCCCCCCAGGTCTGTGGGGCTACGCAAGCGGTTCCCAAAGAGCTTTAGAACAAGGCATAGTTTTCCCTGCTCGCTCTTTGGGCGGGGGACCCATCTCCAGCCATATGGCCATTTTTGTGCCTGGCGAAGCCCCAAGTGCGAAAGGGTGGCTTTGAGGCTGAAGGCAGCAGGAAAGCCCGCAGCCCCCAGGTCTGTGGGGCTACGCAAGCGGTTCCCCAAAGAGCTTAGAACAAGGCATAGTTTTCCCTGCTGGCTCTTTTGGCAGGGGACCCATCTCCAGCCGTATGGCCATTTTTGTGCCTGGCCCGGCGCCAAGTGGGAAAGGGTGGCTTTGAGACTGAAGGCAGCAGGAAAGCCCGCAGCCCCCAGGTGTGTGGGGCTACGCAAGCGGTTCCCAAAGAGCTTTAGAACAAGGCATAGTTTTCCCTGCTGGCTCTCTGGCGGGGGACCCATCTCCAGCCGTATGGCCATTTTTGAGCCTGGAGCAGTGCCAAGTGGGAAAGGGTGGTGTCGAGGCTGAAGGCAGCAGGAAAGCCCGCAGCCCCCAGGTCTGTGGGGCTACGCAAGCAGTTCCCAAAGAGATTTAGAACAAGGCATAGTTTTCCCTGCTGGCTCTTTGGGCGGGGGACCCATCTCCAGCCATAGGCCATTTTTGTGCCTGGCCCGGCGCCCAGTGGCGAAAGGGTGGCTTTGAGGCTTGAAGGCAGCAGGAAAGCCCGCAGCCCCCAGGTCTGTGGGGCTACGCAAGCGGTTCCCAAAGAGCTTTAGAACAAGGCATAGTTTTCCCTGCTGGCTCGCTGGGCGGGGGACCCATCTCCAGCCGTATGGCCATTTTTGTGCCTGATAGGGCGCCAAGTGGGAAAGGGTGGTGTCGAGGCTGAAGGCAGCAGCAAAGACTGCAGCCCCCAGGTCTGTGGGGCCAAGCAAGCGGTTCCAAAGAGCTTTAGAACAAGGCATAGTTTTCCCTGCTGGCTCTTAGGGCATGGGGACCCATCTCCAGCCATAGGCCATTTTTGTGCCTGGCACGAAGCCAAGTGGGAAAGGGTGCTGTCGAGGCTGAAGGCAGCAGGAAAGCCTGCAGCCCCCAGGTGTGTGGGGCTACGCAAGCGGTTCCCAAAGAGCTTTAGAACAAGGCATAGTTTTCCCTGCTGGCTCTTTGGGCGGGGGGACCCATCTCCAGCCGTATGGCTATTTTTGTGCCTGGCGCGGTGCGTAGTGGCATAGGATGGTTTTGAGGCTGAAGGCAGCAGGAAAGCCTGCAGCCCCCAGGTCTGTGCGGCTACACAAGCGGATCACAAAGAGCTTTAGAACAAGGCATAGTTTTCACTGCTGGCTCTTTGGGCGGGGGACCCATCTCCAGCCGTATGGCTATTTTTGTGCCTGGCGCGGTGCGTAGTGGCATAGGATGGTTTTGAGGCTGAAGGCAGCAGGAAAGCCTGCAGCCCCCAGGTCTGTGCGGCTACACAAGCGGATCACAAAGATCTTTAGAACAAGGCATAGTTTTCCCTGCTGGCTCTTTGGGCGGGGACCCATCTCCAGCCGTACGGCCATTTTTGCGCCTGGCCCGGCGCAAAGTGGGAAAGGGTGGCTTGAGGCTGAAGGCAGCAGCAAAGCCCGCAGCCCCCAGGTCTGTGCGGCTACGAAAGCGGTTCCCAAAGAGCTTTAGAACAAGGCATAGTTTTCCCTGCTGGCTCTTTGGGCGGGAGACCCATCTCCAGCCATAGGCCATTTTTGTGCCTGGCGCGACGCCAAGTGGGAAAGGGTGGTTTTGAGGCTGAAGGCAGCAGGAAAGCCCGCAGCCCCCAGGTCTGTGGGGCCACACAAGCGGTTTCCCAAAGAGCTTTAGAACAAGGCATAGTTTTCCCTGCTGGCTCTTTGGGCGGGGACCCATCTCCAGCCGTATGGCCATTTTTGTGCCTGGCGCGGCGCCAAGTGGGAAAGGGTGGCTTTGAGGCTGAAGGCAGCAGCAAAGCCCGCAGCCCCCAGGTCTGTGGGGCTACGCAAGCAGTTCCCAAAGAGCTTTAGAACAAGGCATAGTTTTCCCTGCTGGCTCTTTAGGCATGGGACCCATCTCCATCCATAGGCCATTTTTGTGCCTGATAGGGCGCCAAGTGGGAAAGGGTTGCTTTGAGGCTGAAGACAGCAGGAAAGCCCGCAGCCCCCAGGTCTGTGGGGCTACGCAAGCGGTTCCCAAAGAGCTTTAGAACAAGGCATAGTTTTCCCTGCTGGCTCTTTGGGCATGGGACCCAATCTCCAGCCATAGGCCATTTTTGTGCCTGGCGCGACGCCAAGTGGGAAAGGGTGGTGTCGAGGTGTTGAAGGCAGCAGGAAAGCCTGCAGCCCCCAGGTCTGTGGGGCTACACAAGCGGTTCCCAAAGAGCTTTAGAACAAGGCATAGTTTTCCCTGCTGGCTCTTTGGGGCATGGGACCCATCTCCAGCCGTATGGCCATTTTGTGTGCCTGGCGCGGCGCCAAGTGGGAAAGGGTGGTTTTGAGGCTGAAGGCAGCAGGAAAGCCCGCAGCCCCCAGGTCTGTGGGGCTACGCAAGCGGTTCCCAAAGAGCTTTAGAACAAGGCATAGTTTTCCCTGCTGGCTCTTTGGGCGGGGGGACCCATCTCCAGCCGTATGGCCATTTTTGTGCCTAGCGCGGCGCCAAATGGGAAAAGGGTGGCTTTGAGGCTGAAGGCAGCAGGAAAGTCTGCAGCCCCCAGGTCTGTGGGGCTACGCAAGCGGTTCCCAAAGAGCTTTAGAACAAGGCATAGTCTTCCCTGCTGGCTCTCTGGGCCGGGGACCCATCTCCAGCCATAGGCCATTTTTGTGCCTGGCGCAGTGCCAAGTGGGAAAGGGTGGTGTCGAGGCTGAAGGCAGCAGGAAATCCCGCAGCCCCCAGGTCTGTGGGGCTACGCAAGCGTTTCCCAAAGAGCTTTAGAACAAGGCATAGTTTTCCCTGCTGGCTCTTTGGGCGGGGGACCCATCTCCAGCCATAGGCCATTTTTGTGCCTGGCGCGGCGCCAAGTGGGAAAGGGTGGTGTCGAGGCTGAAGGCAGCAGGAAAGCCTGCAGGCCCCACGTCTGTGGGGCTACGCAAGTGGTTCCCAAAGAGCTTTAGAACAAGGCATAGTTTTCCCTGCTGGCTCTTTGGGCGGGGGACCCATATCCAGCCATAGGCCATTTTTGTGCCTGGCGCGGCGCCAAGTGGGAAAGGGTGGCTTTGAGGCTGAAGGCAGCAGGAAAGCCTGCAGCCCCCAGGTCTGTGGGGCTACGCAAGCGGTTCCCAAAGAGCTTTAGAACAAGGCATAGTTTTCCCTGCTGGCTCTTTGGGCGGGGGACCCATCTCCAGCCGTATGGCCATTTTTGTGCCTGGCCCGGCGCCAAGTGGGAAAGGGTGGTGTCGAGGCTGAAGGCAGCAGGAAAGCCCACAGCCCCCAGGTCTGTGGGGCTACGCAAGCGGTTCCCAAAGAGCTTTAGAACAAGGCATAGTTTTCCCTGCTGGCTCTTTGGGCGGGGGACCCATCTCCAGCCGTATGGCCATTTTTGTGCCTGGCGCGGTGCGTAGTGTGAAAGGGTGGTTTTGAGGCTGAAGGCAGCAGGAAAGCCTGCAGCCCACAGCTCTGTGGGGCCAAGGAAGCTGTTCCCAAAGAGCTTTAGAACAAGGCATAGTTTTCCGTGATGGCTCTTTGGGCATGGGACCCATCTCCAGCCATAGGCCATTTTTGTGCCTGGCGCGGTGCGTAGTGGGAAAGGGTGGCTTTGAGGCTGAAGGCAGCAGGAAAGCCCGCAGCCCCCAGGTCTGTGGGGCTACGCAAGCGGTTCCCAAAGAGCTTTAGAAGAAGGCATAGTTTTCCTTGCTGGCTCTTTGGGCATGGGACCCATCTCCACCCATAGGCCATTTTTGTGCCTGGCCCGGCGCCAAGTTGGAAAGGGTGGTGTCGAGGCTGAAGGTAGCAGCAAAGCCCGAAGCCCCCAGGTCTGTAGGGCTACGCAAGCGGTTCCCAAAGAGCTTTAGAACAAGGCATAGTTTTCCCTGCTGGCTCTTTGGGCATGGAACCCATCTCCAGCCGTATGGCCATTTTTGTGCCTACCGCGGCGCCAAATGGGAAAGGGTGGCTTTGAGGCTGAAGGCAGCAGGAAAGTCTGCAGCCCCCAAGTCTCTTAGGCTATGCAAGCGGTTCCCAAAGAGCTTTAGAACAAGGCATAGTTTCCGCTGCTTGTTCTTTGGGCATGGGACCCATCTCCAGCCATAGGCCATTTTTGTGCCTGGCGCAGTGCCAAGTGGGAAAGGGTGCTGTCGAGCCTGAAGGCAGCAGGAAAGCCTGCAGCCCCCAGGTCTGTGGGGCTACGCAAGCGGTTCCCAAAGAGCTTTAGAACAAGGCATAGTTTTCCCTGCTGGCTCTTTGGGTGGGGGACCCATCTCCAGCCGTATGGCCATTTTTGTGCCTGGCGCGGCGCCAAGTGGGAAAGGGTGTTGTCGAACATGAAGGCAGAAGGAAAGCCCACAGCACCCAGGTGTGTGGGGCTACGCAAGCGGTTCCCAAAGAGCTTTAGAACAAGGCATAGTTTTCCCTGCTGGCTCTTTGGGCGGGGGACCCATCTCCAGCCATAGGCCATTTTTGTGCCTGGCGCGACGCCAAGTGGGAAAGGGTGGTGTCGAGGTTGAAGGCAGCAGGAAAGCCTGCAGCCCCCAGGTCTGTGGGGCTACGCAAGCGGTTCCCAAAGAGCTTTAGAACAAGGCATAGTTTTCCGTGCTGGCTCCTTGGGCGGGGGACCCATCTCCAGCCGTATGGCCATTTTTGTGCCTGGCGCGGCGCCAAGTGGGAAAGGGTGGTGTCGAGGCTGAAGGCAGCAGGAAAGCCCGCAGCTCCCAGGTCTGTGGAGCTACGCAAGTGGTTCCCAAAGAGCTTTAGAACAAGGCATAGTTTTCCTTGCTGGCTCTTTGGGCAGGGGACCCATCTCCAGCCATATGTCCATTTTTGTGCCTGATGCGGTGTCCAGTGGAAAAGGGTGGCTTTGAGGTTGAAGGCAGCAGCAAAGCCTGCAGCCCCCAGGTCTGTGGGGCTACGCAAGCGGTTCCCAAAGAGCTTTAGAACAAGGCATAGTTTTCCCTGCTGGCTCTTTGGGCGGGGGACCCATCTCCAGCTGTATGGCCATTTTTGTGCCTGGCGCGGTGCCAAGTGGGAAAGGGTGGTGTCGAGTCTGAAGGCAGCAGGAAAGCCCGCAGCCCCCAGGTCTGTGCGGCTACGCAAGCGGTTCCCAAAGAGCTTTAGAACAAGGCATAATTTTCCTTGCTGGCTCTCTGGGCGGGGGACCCATCTCCAGCCGTATGGCCATTTTTGTGCCTAGCGCGACGCCAAGTGGGAAAGGGTGGCTTTGAGGCTGAAGGCAGCAGCAAAGCCCGCAGCCCCCAGGTCTGTGGGGCTACGCAAGCGGTTCCCAAAGAGCTTTAGAACAAGGCATAATTTTCCTTGCTGGCTCTCTGGGCGGGGGACCCATCTCCAGCCGTATGGCCATTTTTGTGCCTGGCGCGGCGCCAAGTGGGAAAGGGTGGTTTTGAGGCTGAAGGCAGCAGGAAAGCCCGCAGCCCCCACGTCTGTGGGGCCAAGCAAGCGGTTCATAAAGAGCTTTAGAACAAGGCATAGTTTTCCCTGCTGGCTCTTTGGGCGGGGGACCCATCTCCAGCCGTATGGCCATTTTTGTGCCTGGCGCGGTGCGTAGTGGGAAAGGGTGGTTTTGAGGCTGAAGGCAGCAGGAAAGCCCGCAGCCCCCAGGTCTGTGGGGCTACGCAAGCGGTTCCCAAAGAGCTTTAGAACAAGGCATAGTTTTCCCTGCTGGCTCTTTGGGCGGGGGACCCATCTCCAGCCGTATGGCCATTTTTGTGCCTGGCGCGGCGCCAAGTGGGTAAGGGTGGTGTCGAGGCTGAAGGCAGCAGCAAAGCCTGCAGCCCCCAGGTCTGTGGGGCCAAGCAAGCGGTTCCCAAAGAGCTTTAGAACAAGGCATAGTTTTCCCTGCTGGCTCTTTGGGCATGGGACCCATCTCCAGCCGTATGGCCATTTTTGTCCCTGGCCCGGCGCCAAGTGGGAAAGGGTGGCTTTGAGGCTGAAGGCAGCAGGAAAGCCCGCAGCCCCCAGGTCTGTGGGGCTACGCAAGCGGTTCCCAAAGAGCTTTAGAACAAGGCATAGTTTTCCCTGCTGGCTCTTTGGGCATGGAACCCATCTCCAGCCGTATGGCCATTTTTGTGCCTACCGCGGCGCCAAATGGGAAAGGGTGGCTTTGAGGCTGAAGGCAGCAGGAAAGTCTGCAGCCCCCAAGTCTCTTAGGCTATGCAAGCGGTTCCCAAAGAGCTTTAGAACAAGGCATAGTTTCCGCTGCTTGTTCTTTGGGCATGGGACCCATCTCCAGCCATAGGCCATTTTTGTGCCTGGCGCAGTGCCAAGTGGGAAAGGGTGCTGTCGAGCCTGAAGGCAGCAGGAAAGCCTGCAGCCCCCAGGTCTGTGGGGCTACGCAAGCGGTTCCCAAAGAGCTTTAGAACAAGGCATAGTTTTCCCTGCTGGCTCTTTGGGTGGGGGACCCATCTCCAGCCGTATGGCCATTTTTGTGCCTGGCGCGGCGCCAAGTGGGAAAGGGTGTTGTCGAACATGAAGGCAGAAGGAAAGCCCACAGCACCCAGGTGTGTGGGGCTACGCAAGCGGTTCCCAAAGAGCTTTAGAACAAGGCATAGTTTTCCCTGCTGGCTCTTTGGGCGGGGGACCCATCTCCAGCCATAGGCCATTTTTGTGCCTGGCGCGACGCCAAGTGGGAAAGGGTGGTGTCGAGGTTGAAGGCAGCAGGAAAGCCTGCAGCCCCCAGGTCTGTGGGGCTACGCAAGCGGTTCCCAAAGAGCTTTAGAACAAGGCATAGTTTTCCGTGCTGGCTCCTTCGGCGGGGGACCCATCTCCAGCCGTATGGCCATTTTTGTGCCTGGCGCGGCGCCAAGTGGGAAAGGGTGGTGTCGAGGCTGAAGGCAGCAGGAAAGCCCGCAGCTCCCAGGTCTGTGGAGCTACGCAAGTGGTTCCCAAAGAGCTTTAGAACAAGGCATAGTTTTCCTTGCTGGCTCTTTGGGCAGGGGACCCATCTCCAGCCATATGTCCATTTTTGTGCCTGATGCGGTGTCCAGTGGAAAAGGGTGGCTTTGAGGTTGAAGGCAGCAGCAAAGCCTGCAGCCCCCAGGTCTGTGGGGCTACGCAAGCGGTTCCCAAAGAGCTTTAGAACAAGGCATAGTTTTCCCTGCTGGCTCTTTGGGCGGGGGACCCATCTCCAGCTGTATGGCCATTTTTGTGCCTGGCGCGGTGCCAAGTGGGAAAGGGTGGTGTCGAGTCTGAAGGCAGCAGGAAAGCCCGCAGCCCCCAGGTCTGTGCGGCTACGCAAGCGGTTCCCAAAGAGCTTTAGAACAAGGCATAATTTTCCTTGCTGGCTCTCTGGGCGGGGGACCCATCTCCAGCCGTATGGCCATTTTTGTGCCTAGCGCGACGCCAAGTGGGAAAGGGTGGCTTTGAGGCTGAAGGCAGCAGCAAAGCCCGCAGCCCCCAGGTCTGTGGGGCTACGCAAGCGGTTCCCAAAGAGCTTTAGAACAAGGCATAATTTTCCTTGCTGGCTCTCTGGGCGGGGGACCCATCTCCAGCCGTATGGCCATTTTTGTGCCTGGCGCGGCGCCAAGTGGGAAAGGGTGGTGTCGAGGCTGAAGGCAGCAGGAAAGCCCGCAGCCCCCAGGTCTGTGGGGCTACACAAGCGGTTCCCAAAGAGCTTTAGAACAAGGCATAGTTTTCCCTGCTGGCTCTTTGGGCGGGGGACCCATCTCCAGCCGTATGGCCATTTTTGTGCCTGGCGCGGCGCCAAGTGGGAAAGGGTGGTTTTGAGGCTGAAGGCAGCAGGAAAGCCCGCAGCCCCCAGGTCTGTGGGGCTACGCAAGCGGTTCCCAAAGAGCTTTAGAACAAGGCATAGTTTTCCCTGCTGGCTCTTTGGGCGGGGGACCCATCTCCAGCCGTATGGCCATTTTTGTGCCTGGCCCGGCGCCAAGCGGGAAACGGTGGCTTTGAGGCTGAAGGCAGCAGCAAAGCCCACACCCCCAGGTCTGTGGGGCTACGCAAGCGGTTCCCAAAGAGCTTTAGAAAAAGGCATAGTTTTCCCTGCTGGCTCTTTGGGCGGGGGACCCATCTCCAGCCGTATGGCCATTTTTGTGCTTGATAGGGCGCCAAGTGGGAAAGGGTGGTTTTGACGCTGAAGGCAGCAGGAAAGCCCGCAGCCCCCAGGTCTGTGCGGCTACGCAAGCGGTTCCCAAAGAGCTTTAGAACAAGGCATAGTTTTCCCTGCTGGCTCTCTGGGCGGGGGACCCATCTCCAGCCGTATGGCCATTTTTGTGCCTGACGCGGCGCCAAGTGGGAAAGGGTGGTTTTGAGGCTGAAGGCAGCAGCAAAGCCTGCAGCCCCCAGGTCTGTGGGGCTATGCAAGCGGTTCCCAAAGAGCTTTAGAACAAGGCATAGTTTTCCCTGCTGGCTCTTTGGGCGGGGGACCCATCTCCAGTCGTATGGCTATTTCTATGCCTAGCGCGGTGCGTAGTGGGAAAGGGTGGTTTTGAGGCTGAAGGCAGCAGGAAAGCCCGCAGCCCCCAGGTCTGTGGGGCTACGCAAGCGGTTCCCAAAGAGCTTTAGAACAAGGCATAGTTTTCCCTGCTGGCTCTTTGGGCGGGGGACCCATCTCCAGCTGTATGGCCATTTTTGTGCCTGGCGCGGTGCCAAGTGGGAAAGGGTGGTGTCGAGTCTGAAGGCAGCAGGAAAGCCCGCAGCCCCCAGGTCTGTGCGGCTACGCAAGCGGTTCCCAAAGAGCTTTAGAACAAGGCATAATTTTCCTTGCTGGCTCTCTGGGCGGGGGACCCATCTCCAGCCGTATGGCCATTTTTGTGCCTAGCGCGACGCCAAGTGGGAAAGGGTGGCTTTGAGGCTGAAGGCAGCAGCAAAGCCCGCAGCCCCCAGGTCTGTGGGGCTACGCAAGCGGTTCCCAAAGAGCTTTAGAACAAGGCATAATTTTCCTTGCTGGCTCTCTGGGCGGGGGACCCATCTCCAGCCGTATGGCCATTTTTGTGCCTGGCGCGGCGCCAAGTGGGAAAGGGTGGTGTCGAGGCTGAAGGCAGCAGGAAAGCCCGCAGCCCCCAGGTCTGTGGGGCTACACAAGCGGTTCCCAAAGAGCTTTAGAACAAGGCATAGTTTTCCCTGCTGGCTCTTTGGGCGGGGGACCCATCTCCAGCCGTATGGCCATTTTTGTGCCTGGCGCGGCGCCAAGTGGGAAAGGGTGGTTTTGAGGCTGAAGGCAGCAGGAAAGCCCGCAGCCCCCAGGTCTGTGGGGCTACGCAAGCGGTTCCCAAAGAGCTTTAGAACAAGGCATAGTTTTCCCTGCTGGCTCTTTGGGCGGGGGACCCATCTCCAGCCGTATGGCCATTTTTGTGCCTGGCCCGGCGCCAAGCGGGAAACGGTGGCTTTGAGGCTGAAGGCAGCAGCAAAGCCCACACCCCCAGGTCTGTGGGGCTACGCAAGCGGTTCCCAAAGAGCTTTAGAAAAAGGCATAGTTTTCCCTGCTGGCTCTTTGGGCGGGGGACCCATCTCCAGCCGTATGGCCATTTTTGTGCTTGATAGGGCGCCAAGTGGGAAAGGGTGGTTTTGACGCTGAAGGCAGCAGGAAAGCCCGCAGCCCCCAGGTCTGTGCGGCTACGCAAGCGGTTCCCAAAGAGCTTTAGAACAAGGCATAGTTTTCCCTGCTGGCTCTCTGGGCGGGGGACCCATCTCCAGCCGTATGGCCATTTTTGTGCCTGACGCGGCGCCAAGTGGGAAAGGGTGGTTTTGAGGCTGAAGGCAGCAGCAAAGCCTGCAGCCCCCAGGTCTGTGGGGCTATGCAAGCGGTTCCCAAAGAGCTTTAGAACAAGGCATAGTTTTCCCTGCTGGCTCTTTGGGCGGGGGACCCATCTCCAGTCGTATGGCTATTTCTATGCCTAGCGCGGTGCGTAGTGGGAAAGGGTGGTTTTGAGGCTGAAGGCAGCAGGAAAGCCCGCAGCCCCCAGGTCTGTGGGACTACGCAAGCAGTTCCCAAAGAGCTTTAGAACAAGGCATAATTTTCCCTGCTGTCTCTTTGGGCGGGGGACCCATCTCCAGCCATAGGCCATTTTTGTGCCTGACGCGGTGCGTAGTGGGAAAGGGTGGTTTTGAGGCTGAAGGCAGCAGGAAAGCCCGCAGCCCCCACGTCTGTGGGGCCAAGCAAGCGGTTCATAAAGAGCTTTAGAACAAGGCATAGTTTTCCCTGCTGGCTCTTTGGGCGGGGGACCCATCTCCAGCCGTATGGCCATTTTTGTGCCTGGCGCGGTGCGTAGTGGGAAAGGGTGGTTTTGAGGCTGAAGGCAGCAGGAAAGCCCGCAGCCCCCAGGTCTGTGGGGCTACGCAAGCGGTTCCCAAAGAGCTTTAGAACAAGGCATAGTTTTCCCTGCTGGCTCTTTGGGCGGGGGACCCATCTCCAGCCGTATGGCCATTTTTGTGCCTGGCCCGGCGCCAAGCGGGAAACGGTGGCTTTGAGGCTGAAGGCAGCAGCAAAGCCCACACCCCCAGGTCTGTGGGGCTACGCAAGCGGTTCCCAAAGAGCTTTAGAAAAAGGCATAGTTTTCCCTGCTGGCTCTTTGGGCGGGGGACCCATCTCCAGCCGTATGGCCATTTTTGTGCTTGATAGGGCGCCAAGTGGGAAAGGGTGGTTTTGACGCTGAAGGCAGCAGGAAAGCCCGCAGCCCCCAGGTCTGTGGGGCTACGCAAGCGGTTCCCAAAGAGCTTTAGAACAAGGCATAGTTTTCCCTGCTGGCTCTCTGGGCGGGGGACCCATCTCCAGCCGTATGGCCATTTTTGTGCCTGACGCGGCGCCAAGTGGGAAAGGGTGGTTTTGAGGCTGAAGGCAGCAGCAAAGCCTGCAGCCCCCAGGTCTGTGGGGCTATGCAAGCGGTTCCCAAAGAGCTTTAGAACAAGGCATAGTTTTCCCTGCTGGCTCTTTGGGCGGGGGACCCATCTCCAGTCGTATGGCTATTTCTATGCCTAGCGCGGTGCGTAGTGGGAAAGGGTGGTTTTGAGGCTGAAGGCAGCAGGAAAGCCCGCAGCCCCCAGGTCTGTGGGACTACGCAAGCAGTTCCCAAAGAGCTTTAGAACAAGGCATAATTTTCCCTGCTGTCTCTTTGGGCGGGGGACCCATCTCCAGCCATAGGCCATTTTTGTGCCTGACGCGGTGCGTAGTGGGAAAGGGTGGTTTTGAGGCTGAAGGCAGCAGGAAAGCCCGCAGCCCCCACGTCTGTGGGGCCAAGCAAGCGGTTCATAAAGAGCTTTAGAACAAGGCATAGTTTTCCCTGCTGGCTCTTTGGGCGGGGGACCCATCTCCAGCCGTATGGCCATTTTTGTGCCTGGCGCGGTGCGTAGTGGGAAAGGGTGGTTTTGAGGCTGAAGGCAGCAGGAAAGCCCGCAGCCCCCAGGTCTGTGGGGCTACGCAAGCGGTTCCCAAAGAGCTTTAGAACAAGGCATAGTTTTCCCTGCTGGCTCTTTGGGCGGGGGACCCATCTCCAGCCGTATGGCCATTTTTGTGCCTGGCGCGGCGCCAAGTGGGTAAGGGTGGTGTCGAGGCTGAAGGCAGCAGCAAAGCCTGCAGCCCCCAGGTCTGTGGGGCCAAGCAAGCGGTTCCCAAAGAGCTTTAGAACAAGGCATAGTTTTCCCTGCTGGCTCTTTGGGCATGGGACCCATCTCCAGCCGTATGGCCATTTTTGTCCCTGGCCCGGCGCCAAGTGGGAAAGGGTGGCTTTGAGGCTGAAGGCAGCAGGAAAGCCCGCAGCCCCCAGGTCTGTGGGGCTACGCAAGCGGTTCCCAAAGAGCTTTAGAACAAGGCATAGTTTTCCCTGCTCGCTCTTTGGGCGGGGGACCCATCTCCAGCCATATGGCCATTTTTGTGCCTGGCGAAGCCCCAAGTGCGAAAGGGTGGCTTTGAGGCTGAAGGCAGCAGGAAAGCCCGCAGCCCCCAGGTCTGTGGGGCTACGCAAGCGGTTCCCAAAGAGCTTTAGAACAAGGCATAGTTTTCCCTGCTGGCTCTTTTGGCAGGGGACCCATCTCCAGCCGTATGGCCATTTTTGTGCCTGGCCCGGCGCCAAGTGGGAAAGGGTGGCTTTGAGACTGAAGGCAGCAGGAAAGCCCGCAGCCCCCAGGTGTGTGGGGCTACGCAAGCGGTTCCCAAAGAGCTTTAGAACAAGGCATAGTTTTCCCTGCTGGCTCTCTGGGCGGGGGACCCATCTCCAGCCGTATGGCCATTTTTGAGCCTGGAGCAGTGCCAAGTGGGAAAGGGTGGTGTCGAGGCTGAAGGCAGCAGGAAAGCCCGCAGCCCCCAGGTCTGTGGGGCTACGCAAGCAGTTCCCAAAGAGATTTAGAACAAGGCATAGTTTTCCCTGCTGGCTCTTTGGGCGGGGGACCCATCTCCAGCCATAGGCCATTTTTGTGCCTGGCCCGGCGCCCAGTGGGAAAGGGTGGCTTTGAGGCTTGAAGGCAGCAGGAAAGCCCGCAGCCCCCAGGTCTGTGGGGCTACGCAAGCGGTTCCCAAAGAGCTTTAGAACAAGGCATAGTTTTCCCTGCTGGCTCTCTGGGCGGGGGACCCATCTCCAGCCGTATGGCCATTTTTGTGCCTGATAGGGCGCCAAGTGGGAAAGGGTGGTGTCGAGGCTGAAGGCAGCAGCAAAGCCCGCAGCCCCCAGGTCTGTGGGGCCAAGCAAGCGGTTCCCAAAGAGCTTTAGAACAAGGCATAGTTTTCCCTGCTGGCTCTTAGGGCATGGGACCCATCTCCAGCCATAGGCCATTTTTGTGCCTGGCACGAAGCCAAGTGGGAAAGGGTGCTGTCGAGGCTGAAGGCAGCAGGAAAGCCTGCAGCCCCCAGGTGTGTGGGGCTACGCAAGCGGTTCCCAAAGAGCTTTAGAACAAGGCATAGTTTTCCCTGCTGGCTCTTTGGGCGGGGGACCCATCTCCAGCCGTATGGCTATTTTTGTGCCTGGCGCGGTGCGTAGTGGCATAGGATGGTTTTGAGGCTGAAGGCAGCAGGAAAGCCTGCAGCCCCCAGGTCTGTGCGGCTACACAAGCGGATCACAAAGAGCTTTAGAACAAGGCATAGTTTTCACTGCTGGCTCTTTGGGCGGGGGACCCATCTCCAGCCGTATGGCTATTTTTGTGCCTGGCGCGGTGCGTAGTGGCATAGGATGGTTTTGAGGCTGAAGGCAGCAGGAAAGCCTGCAGCCCCCAGGTCTGTGCGGCTACACAAGCGGATCACAAAGATCTTTAGAACAAGGCATAGTTTTCCCTGCTGGCTCTTTGGGCGGGGGACCCATCTCCAGCCGTACGGCCATTTTTGCGCCTGGCCCGGCGCAAAGTGGGAAAGGGTGGCTTTGAGGCTGAAGGCAGCAGGAAAGCCCGCAGCCCCCAGGTCTGTGCGGCTACGAAAGCGGTTCCCAAAGAGCTTTAGAACAAGGCATAGTTTTCCCTGCTGGCTCTTTGGGCGGGAGACCCATCTCCAGCCATAGGCCATTTTTGTGCCTGGCGCGACGCCAAGTGGGAAAGGGTGGTTTTGAGGCTGAAGGCAGCAGGAAAGCCCGCAGCCCCCAGGTCTGTGGGGCCACACAAGCGGTTCCCAAAGAGCTTTAGAACAAGGCATAGTTTTCCCTGCTGGCTCTTTGGGCGGGGGACCCATCTCCAGCCGTATGGCCATTTTTGTGCCTGGCGCGGCGCCAAGTGGGAAAGGGTGGCTTTGAGGCTGAAGGCAGCAGCAAAGCCCGCAGCCCCCAGGTCTGTGGGGCTACGCAAGCAGTTCCCAAAGAGCTTTAGAACAAGGCATAGTTTTCCCTGCTGGCTCTTTAGGCATGGGACCCATCTCCATCCATAGGCCATTTTTGTGCCTGATAGGGCGCCAAGTGGGAAAGGGTTGCTTTGAGGCTGAAGACAGCAGGAAAGCCCGCAGCCCCCAGGTCTGTGGGGCTACGCAAGCGGTTCCCAAAGAGCTTTAGAACAAGGCATAGTTTTCCCTGCTGGCTCTTTGGGCATGGGACCCATCTCCAGCCATAGGCCATTTTTGTGCCTGGCGCGACGCCAAGTGGGAAAGGGTGGTGTCGAGGTTGAAGGCAGCAGGAAAGCCTGCAGCCCCCAGGTCTGTGGGGCTACACAAGCGGTTCCCAAAGAGCTTTAGAACAAGGCATAGTTTTCCCTGCTGGCTCTTTGGGCATGGGACCCATCTCCAGCCGTATGGCCATTTTTGTGCCTGGCGCGGCGCCAAGTGGGAAAGGGTGGTTTTGAGGCTGAAGGCAGCAGGAAAGCCCGCAGCCCCCAGGTCTGTGGGGCTACGCAAGCGGTTCCCAAAGAGCTTTAGAACAAGGCATAGTTTTCCCTGCTGGCTCTTTGGGCGGGGGACCCATCTCCAGCCGTATGGCCATTTTTGTGCCTAGCGCGGCGCCAAATGGGAAAGGGTGGCTTTGAGGCTGAAGGCAGCAGGAAAGTCTGCAGCCCCCAGGTCTGTGGGGCTACGCAAGCGGTTCCCAAAGAGCTTTAGAACAAGGCATAGTCTTCCCTGCTGGCTCTCTGGGCCGGGGACCCATCTCCAGCCATAGGCCATTTTTGTGCCTGGCGCAGTGCCAAGTGGGAAAGGGTGGTGTCGAGGCTGAAGGCAGCAGGAAATCCCGCAGCCCCCAGGTCTGTGGGGCTACGCAAGCGTTTCCCAAAGAGCTTTAGAACAAGGCATAGTTTTCCCTGCTGGCTCTTTGGGCGGGGGACCCATCTCCAGCCATAGGCCATTTTTGTGCCTGGCGCGGCGCCAAGTGGGAAAGGGTGGTGTCGAGGCTGAAGGCAGCAGGAAAGCCTGCAGGCCCCACGTCTGTGGGGCTACGCAAGTGGTTCCCAAAGAGCTTTAGAACAAGGCATAGTTTTCCCTGCTGGCTCTTTGGGCGGGGGACCCATATCCAGCCATAGGCCATTTTTGTGCCTGGCGCGGCGCCAAGTGGGAAAGGGTGGCTTTGAGGCTGAAGGCAGCAGGAAAGCCTGCAGCCCCCAGGTCTGTGGGGCTACGCAAGCGGTTCCCAAAGAGCTTTAGAACAAGGCATAGTTTTCCCTGCTGGCTCTTTGGGCGGGGGACCCATCTCCAGCCGTATGGCCATTTTTGTGCCTGGCCCGGCGCCAAGTGGGAAAGGGTGGTGTCGAGGCTGAAGGCAGCAGGAAAGCCCACAGCCCCCAGGTCTGTGGGGCTACGCAAGCGGTTCCCAAAGAGCTTTAGAACAAGGCATAGTTTTCCCTGCTGGCTCTTTGGGCGGGGGGACCCATCTCCAGCCGTATGGCCATTTTTGTGCCTGGCGCGGTGCGTAGTGTGAAAGGGTGGTTTTGAGGCTGAAGGCAGCAGGAAAGCCCGCAGCCCCCAGGTCTGTGGGGCTACGCAAGCGGTTCCCAAAGAGCTTTAGAAGAAGGCATAGTTTTCCTTGCTGGCTCTTTGGGCATGGGACCCATCTCCACCCATAGGCCATTTTTGTGCCTGGCCCGGCGCCAAGTGGGAAAGGGTGGTGTCGAGGCTGAAGGCAGCAGCAAAGCCCGAAGCCCCCAGGTCTGTAGGGCTACGCAAGCGGTTCCCAAAGAGCTTTAGAACAAGGCATAGTTTTCCCTGCTGGCTCTTTGGGCATGGAACCCATCTCCAGCCGTATGGCCATTTTTGTGCCTACCGCGGCGCCAAATGGGAAAGGGTGGCTTTGAGGCTGAAGGCAGCAGGAAAGTCTGCAGCCCCCAAGTCTCTTAGGCTATGCAAGCGGTTCCCAAAGAGCTTTAGAACAAGGCATAGTTTCCGCTGCTTGTTCTTTGGGCATGGGACCCATCTCCAGCCATAGGCCATTTTTGTGCCTGGCGCAGTGCCAAGTGGGAAAGGGTGCTGTCGAGCCTGAAGGCAGCAGGAAAGCCTGCAGCCCCCAGGTCTGTGGGGCTACGCAAGCGGTTCCCAAAGAGCTTTAGAACAAGGCATAGTTTTCCCTGCTGGCTCTTTGGGTGGGGGACCCATCTCCAGCCGTATGGCCATTTTTGTGCCTGGCGCGGCGCCAAGTGGGAAAGGGTGTTGTCGAACATGAAGGCAGAAGGAAAGCCCACAGCACCCAGGTGTGTGGGGCTACGCAAGCGGTTCCCAAAGAGCTTTAGAACAAGGCATAGTTTTCCCTGCTGGCTCTTTGGGCGGGGGACCCATCTCCAGCCATAGGCCATTTTTGTGCCTGGCGCGACGCCAAGTGGGAAAGGGTGGTGTCGAGGTTGAAGGCAGCAGGAAAGCCTGCAGCCCCCAGGTCTGTGGGGCTACGCAAGCGGTTCCCAAAGAGCTTTAGAACAAGGCATAGTTTTCCGTGCTGGCTCCTTGGGCGGGGGACCCATCTCCAGCCGTATGGCCATTTTTGTGCCTGGCGCGGCGCCAAGTGGGAAAGGGTGGTGTCGAGGCTGAAGGCAGCAGGAAAGCCCGCAGCTCCCAGGTCTGTGGAGCTACGCAAGTGGTTCCCAAAGAGCTTTAGAACAAGGCATAGTTTTCCTTGCTGGCTCTTTGGGCAGGGGACCCATCTCCAGCCATATGTCCATTTTTGTGCCTGATGCGGTGTCCAGTGGAAAAGGGTGGCTTTGAGGTTGAAGGCAGCAGCAAAGCCTGCAGCCCCCAGGTCTGTGGGGCTACGCAAGCGGTTCCCAAAGAGCTTTAGAACAAGGCATAGTTTTCCCTGCTGGCTCTTTGGGCGGGGGACCCATCTCCAGCTGTATGGCCATTTTTGTGCCTGGCGCGGTGCCAAGTGGGAAAGGGTGGTGTCGAGTCTGAAGGCAGCAGGAAAGCCCGCAGCCCCCAGGTCTGTGGGGCTACGCAAGCGGTTCCCAAAGAGCTTTAGAACAAATCATAGTTTTCCCTGCTTGTTCTTTGGGCGGGGGACCCATCTCCAGCCGTATGGCCATTTTTGTGCCTGGCGCGGCGCCAAGTGGGAATGGGTGGTGTCGAGTCTGAAGGCAGCAGGAAAGCCTGCAGCCCCCAGGTCTGTGGGGCTACGCAAGCGGTTCCCAAAGAGCTTTAGAACAAGGCATAGTTTTCCCTGCTGGCTCTTTGGGCGGGGGACCCATCTCCAATCGTATGGCCATTTTTGTGCCTGGCGCGGTGCGTAGTGGGAAAGGGTGGTTTTGAGGCTGAAGGAAGCAGGAAAGCCCGCAACCCCCAGGTCTGTGGGGCTACGCAAGCGGTTCCCAAAGAGCTTTAGAACAAGGCATAGTCTTCCCTGCTGGCTCTTTTGGCATGGGACCCATCTCCAGCCGTATGGCAATTTTTGTGCCTGGCCCGGCGCCAAGTGGGAAAGGGTGGCTTTAAGGCTGAAGGCAGCAGCAAAGCCCGCAGCCCCCAGGTCTGTGGGGCTACGCAAGCGGTTCCCAAAGAGCTTTAGAACAAGGCATAATTTTCCCTGCTGGCTCTTTGGGCGGGGGACCCATCTCCAGCCGTATGGCCATTTTTGTGCCTGGCGCGGCGCCAAGTGGGAAAGGGTGGTGTCGAGGCTGAAGGCAGCAGCAAAGCCCGCAGCCCCCAGGTCTGTGGGGCTACGCAAGCGGTTCCCAAAGAGCTTTAGAAGAAGGCATAGTTTTCCCTGCTGGCTCTCTGGGCGGGGGACCCATCTCCAGCCGTATGGCCATTTTTGAGCCTGGCGCGGCGCCAGGTGGGAAAGGGTGGCTTTGAGGCTGAAGGCAGCAGCAAAGCCCGCAGCCCCCAGGTCTGTGGGGCTATGCAAGCGGTTCCCAAAGAGCTTTAGAACAAGGCATAGTTTTCCCAGCTGGCTCTTAGGGCATGGGACCCATCTCCAGCCATAGGCCATTTTTGTGCCTGGCACGAAGCCAAGTGGGAAAGGGTGCTGTCGAGGTTGAAGGCAGCAGGAAAGCCTGCAGGCCCCAGGTGTGTGGGGCTACGCAAGCGGTTCCCAAAGAGCTTTAGAACAAGGCATAGTTTTCCCTGCTGGCTCTTTGGGCGGGGGACCCATCTCCAGCCGTATGGCTATTTTTGTGCCTGGCGCGGTGCGTAGTGGCATAGGATGGTTTTGAGGCTGAAGGCAGCAGGAAAGCCTGCAGCCCCCAGGTCTGTGCGGCTACACAAGCGGATCACAAAGAGCTTTAGAACAAGGCATAGTTTTCACTGCTGGCTCTTTGGGCGGGGGACCCATCTCCAGCCGTATGGCTATTTTTGTGCCTGGCGCGGTGCGTAGTGGCATAGGAAGGTTTTGAGGCTGAAGGCAGCAGGAAAGCCTGCAGCCCCCAGGTCTGTGCGGCTACACAAGCGGATCACAAAGATCTTTAGAACAAGGCATAGTTTTCCCTGCTGGCTCTTTGGGCGGGGGACCCATCTCCAGCCGTACGGCCATTTTTGCGCCTGGCCCGGCGCAAAGTGGGAAAGGGTGGCTTTGAGGCTGAAGGCAGCAGCAAAGCCCGCAGCCCCCAGGTCTGTGCGGCTACGAAAGCGGTTCCCAAAGAGCTTTAGAACAAGGCATAGTTTTCCCTGCTGGCTCTTTGGGCGGGAGACCCATCTCCAGCCATAGGCCATTTTTGTGCCTGGCGCGACGCCAAGTGGGAAAGGGTGTTGTCGAGGCTGAAGGCAGCAGGAAAGCCCGCAGCCCCCAGGTCTGTGGGGCCACACAAGCGGTTCCCAAAGAGCTTTAGAACAAGGCATAGTTTTCCCTGCTGGCTCTTTGGGCGGGGGACCCATCTCCAGCCGTATGGCCATTTTTGTGCCTGGCGCGGCGCCAAGTGGGAAAGGGTGGCTTTGAGGCTGAAGGCAGCAGCAAAGCCCGCAGCCCCCAGGTCTGTGGGGCTACGCAAGCAGTTCCCAAAGAGCTTTAGAACAAGGCATAGTTTTCCCTGCTGGCTCTTTAGGCATGGGACCCATCTCCATCCATAGGCCATTTTTGTGCCTGATAGGGCGCCAAGTGGGAAAGGGTTGCTTTGAGGCTGAAGACAGCAGGAAAGCCCGCAGCCCCCAGGTCTGTGGGGCTACGCAAGCGGTTCCCAAAGAGCTTTAGAACAAGGCATAGTTTTCCCTGCTGGCTCTTTGGGCGGGGGACCCATCTGCAGACATATGGCCATTTTTGTGCCTGGCACGCGCCAAGTGGGAAAGGGTGGCTTTGACGCTGAAGGCAGCAGGAAAGCCCGCAGCCCCCAGGTCTGTGGGGGCTACGCAAGCGGTTCCCAAAGAGCTTTAGAACAAGGCATAGTTTTCCCTACTGGCTCTTTGGGCGGGAGACCCATCTCCAGCCATAGGCCATTTTTGTGCCTGGCGCGACGCCAAGTGGGAAAGGGTGTTGTCGAGGCTGAAGGCAGCAGGAAAGCCCGCAGCCCCCAGGTCTGTGGGGCTACGCAAGCGGTTCCCAAAGAGCTTTAGAACAAGGCATAGTTTTCCCTGCTGGCTCTTTGGGCATGGGACCCATCTCCAGCCATAGGCCATTTTTGTGCCTGGCGCGACGCCAAGTGGGAAAGGGTGGTGTCGAGGTTGAAGGCAGCAGGAAAGCCTGCAGCCCCCAGGTCTGTGGGGCTACACAAGCGGTTCCCAAAGAGCTTTAGAACAAGGCATAGTTTTCCCTGCTGGCTCTTTGGGCATGGGACCCATCTCCAGCCGTATGGCCATTTTTGTGCCTGGCGCGGCGCCAAGTGGGAAAGGGTGGTTTTGAGGCTGAAGGCAGCAGGAAAGCCCGCAGCCCCCAGGTCTGTGGGGCTACGCAAGCGGTTCCCAAAGAGCTTTAGAACAAGGCATAGTTTTCCCTGCTGGCTCTCTGGGCGGGGGACCCATCTCCAGCCGTATGGCCATTTTTGAGCCTGGCGCGGCGCCAGGTGGGAAAGGGTGGCTTTGAGGCTGAAGGCAGGAGCAAAGCCTGCAGCCCCCAGGTCTGTGGTGCTACGCAAGCGGTTCCCAAAGAGCTTTAGAACAAGGCATAGTTTTCCCAGCTGGCTCTTAGGGCATGGGACCCATCTCCAGCCATAGGCCATTTTTGTGCCTGGCACGAAGCCAAGTGGGAAAGGGTGCTGTCGAGGCTGAAGGCAGCAGGAAAGCCTGCAGCCCCCAGGTGTGTGGGGCTACGCAAGCGGTTCCCAAAGAGCTTTAGAACAAGGCATAGTTTTCCCTGCTGGCTCTTTGGGCGGGGGACCCATCTCCAGCCGTATGGCTATTTTTGTGCCTGGCGCGGTGCGTAGTGGCATAGGATGGTTTTGAGGCTGAAGGCAGCAGGAAAGCCTGCAGCCCCCAGGTCTGTGCGGCTACACAAGCGGATCACAAAGAGCTTTAGAACAAGGCATAGTTTTCACTGCTGGCTCTTTGGGCGGGGGACCCATCTCCAGCCGTATGGCTATTTTTGTGCCTGGCGCGGTGCGTAGTGGCATAGGATGGTTTTGAGGCTGAAGGCAGCAGGAAAGCCTGCAGCCCCCAGGTCTGTGCGGCTACACAAGCGGATCACAAAGATCTTTAGAACAAGGCATAGTTTTCCCTGCTGGCTCTTTGGGCGGGGGACCCATCTCCAGCCGTACGGCCATTTTTGCGCCTGGCCCGGCGCAAAGTGGGAAAGGGTGGCTTTGAGGCTGAAGGCAGCAGCAAAGCCCGCAGCCCCCAGGTCTGTGCGGCTACGAAAGCGGTTCCCAAAGAGCTTTAGAACAAGGCATAGTTTTCCCTGCTGGCTCTTTGGGCGGGAGACTCATCTCCAGCCATAGGCCATTTTTGTGCCTGGCGCGACGCCAAGTGGGAAAGGGTGTTGTCGAGGCTGAAGGCAGCAGGAAAGCCCGCAGCCCCCAGGTCTGTGGGGCCACACAAGCGGTTCCCAAAGAGCTTTAGAACAAGGCATAGTTTTCCCTGCTGGCTCTTTGGGCGGGGGACCCATCTCCAGCCGTATGGCCATTTTTGTGCCTGGCGCGGCGCCAAGTGGGAAAGGGTTGCTTTGAGGCTGAAGACAGCAGGAAAGCCCGCAGCCCCCAGGTCTGTGGGGCTACGCAAGCGGTTCCCAAAGAGCTTTAGAACAAGGCATAGTTTTCCCTGCTGGCTCTTTGGGCGGGGGACCCATCTGCAGACATATGGCCATTTTTGTGCCTGGCACGACGCCAAGTGGGAAAGGGTGGCTTTGACGCTGAAGGCAGCAGGAAAGCCCGCAGCCCCCAGGTCTGTGCGGCTACGCAAGCGGTTCCCAAAGAGCTTTAGAACAAGGCATAGTTTTCCCTACTGGCTCTTTGGGCGGGAGACCCATCTCCAGCCATAGGCCATTTTTGTGCCTGGCGCGACGCCAAGTGGGAAAGGGTGTTGTCGAGGCTGAAGGCAGCAGGAAAGCCCGCAGCCCCCAGGTCTGTGCGGCTACGCAAGCGGTTCCCAAAGAGCTTTAGAACAAGGCATAGTTTTCCCTGCTGGCTCTTTGGGCATGGGACCCATCTCCAGCCATAGGCCATTTTTGTGCCTGGCGCGACGCCAAGTGGGAAAGGGTGGTGTCGAGGTTGAAGGCAGCAGGAAAGCCTGCAGCCCCCAGGTCTGTGGGGCTACACAAGCGGTTCCCAAAGAGCTTTAGAACAAGGCATAGTTTTCCCTGCTGGCTCTTTGGGCATGGGACCCATCTCCAGCCGTATGGCCATTTTTGTGCCTGGCGCGGCGCCAAGTGGGAAAGGGTGGTTTTGAGGCTGAAGGCAGCAGGAAAGCCCGCAGCCCCCAGGTCTGTGGGGCTACGCAAGCGGTTCCCAAAGAGCTTTAGAACAAGGCATAGTTTTCCCTGCTGGCTCTTTGGGCGGGGGACCCATCTCCAGCCGTATGGCCATTTTTGTGCCTAGCGCGGCGCCAAATGGGAAAGGGTGGCTTTGAGGCTGAAGGCAGCAGGAAAGTCTGCAGCCCCCAGGTCTGTGGGGCTACGCAAGCGGTTCCCAAAGAGCTTTAGAACAAGGCATAGTCTTCCCTGCTGGCTCTCTGGGCCGGGGACCCATCTCCAGCCATAGGCCATTTTTGTGCCTGGCGCAGTGCCAAGTGGGAAAGGGTGGTGTCGAGGCTGAAGGCAGCAGGAAAGCCCGCAGCCCCCAGGTCTGTGGGGCTACGCAAGCGTTTCCCAAAGAGCTTTAGAACAAGGCATAGTTTTCCCTGCTGGCTCTTTGGGCGGGGGACCCATCTCCAGCCATAGGCCATTTTTGTGCCTGGCGCGGCGCCAAGTGGGAAAGGGTGGTGTCGAGGCTGAAGGCAGCAGGAAAGCCTGCAGGCCCCACGTCTGTGGGGCTACGCAAGTGGTTCCCAAAGAGCTTTAGAACAAGGCATAGTTTTCCCTGCTGGCTCTTTGGGCGGGGGACCCATCTCCAGCCGTATGGCCATTTTTGTGCCTGGCGCGGCGCCAAGTGGGAAAGGGTGGCTTTGAGGCTGAAGGCAGCAGGAAAGCCTGCAGCCCCCAGGTCTGTGGGGCTACGCAAGCGGTTCCCAAAGAGCTTTAGAACAAGGCATAGTTTTCCCTGCTGGCTCTTTGGGCGGGGGACCCATCTCCAGCCGTATGGCCATTTTTGTGCCTGGCCCGGCGCCAAGTGGGAAAGGGTGGTGTCGAGGCTGAAGGCAGCAGGAAAGCCCACAGCCCCCAGGTCTGTGGGGCTACGCAAGCGGTTCCCAAAGAGCTTTAGAACAAGGCATAGTTTTCCCTGCTGGCTCTTTGGGCGGGGGACCCATCTCCAGCCGTATGGCCATTTTTGTGCCTGGCGCGGTGCGTAGTGTGAAAGGGTGGTTTTGAGGCTGAAGGCAGCAGGAAAGCCTGCAGCCCACAGCTCTGTGGGGCCAAGGAAGCTGTTCCCAAAGAGCTTTAGAACAAGGCATAGTTTTCCGTGATGGCTCTTTGGGCATGGGACCCATCTCCAGCCATAGGCCATTTTTGTGCCTGGCGCGGTGCGTAGTGGGAAAGGGTGGCTTTGAGGCTGAAGGCAGCAGGAAAGCCCGCAGCCCCCAGGTCTGTGGGGCTACGCAAGCGGTTCCCAAAGAGCTTTAGAAGAAGGCATAGTTTTCCTTGCTGGCTCTTTGGGCATGGGACCCATCTCCAGCCATAGGCCATTTTTGTGCCTGGCCCGGCGCCAAGTGGGAAAGGGTGGTGTCGAGGCTGAAGGCAGCAGCAAAGCCCGAAGCCCCCAGGTCTGTAGGGCTACGCAAGCGGTTCCCAAAGAGCTTTAGAACAAGGCATAGTTTTCCCTGCTGGCTCTTTGGGCATGGAACCCATCTCCAGCCGTATGGCCATTTTTGTGCCTACCGCGGCGCCAAATGGGAAAGGGTGGCTTTGAGGCTGAAGGCAGCAGGAAAGTCTGCAGCCCCCAAGTCTCTTAGGCTATGCAAGCGGTTCCCAAAGAGCTTTAGAACAAGGCATAGTTTCCGCTGCTTGTTCTTTGGGCATGGGACCCATCTCCAGCCATAGGCCATTTTTGTGCCTGGCGCAGTGCCAAGTGGGAAAGGGTGCTGTCGAGCCTGAAGGCAGCAGGAAAGCCTGCAGCCCCCAGGTCTGTGGGGCTACGCAAGCGGTTCCCAAAGAGCTTTAGAACAAGGCATAGTTTTCCCTGCTGGCTCTTTGGGTGGGGGACCCATCTCCAGCCGTATGGCCATTTTTGTGCCTGGCGCGGCGCCAAGTGGGAAAGGGTGTTGTCGAACATGAAGGCAGAAGGAAAGCCCACAGCCCCCAGGTGTGTGGGGCTACGCAAGCGGTTCCCAAAGGACTTTAGAACAAGGCATAGTTTTCCCTGCTGGCTCTTTGGGCGGGGGACCCATCTCCAGCCACAGGCCATTTTTGTGCCTGGCGCGACGCCAAGTGGGAAAGGGTGGTGTCGAGGTTGAAGGCAGCAGGAAAGCCTGCAGCCCCCAGGTCTGTGGGGCTACGCAAGCGGTTCCCAAAGAGCTTTAGAACAAGGCATAATTTTCCCTGCTGGCTCTTTGGGCGGGGGACCCATCTCCAGCCGTATGGCCATTTTTGTGCCTGGCGCGGCGCCAAGTGGGAAAGGGTGGTGTCGAGGCTGAAGGCAGCAGCAAAGCCCGCAGCCCCCAGGTCTGTGGGGCTACGCAAGCGGTTCCCAAAGAGCTTTAGAAGAAGGCATAGTTTTCCCTGCTGGCTCTCTGGGCGGGGGACCCATCTCCAGCCGTATGGCCATTTTTGAGCCTGGCGCGGCGCCAGGTGGGAAAGGGTGGCTTTGAGGCTGAAGGCAGGAGCAAAGCCTGCAGCCCCCAGGTCTGTGGTGCTACGCAAGCGGTTCCCAAAGAGGTTTAGAACAAGGCATAGTTTTCCCAGCTGGCTCTTAGGGCATGGGACCCATCTCCAGCCATAGGCCATTTTTGTGCCTGGCACGAAGCCAAGTGGGAAAGGGTGCTGTCGAGGCTGAAGGCAGCAGGAAAGCCTGCAGCCCCCAGGTGTGTGGGGCTACGCAAGCGGTTCCCAAAGAGCTTTAGAACAAGGCATAGTTTTCCCTGCTGGCTCTTTGGGCGGGGGACCCATCTCCAGCCGTATGGCTATTTTTGTGCCTGGCGCGGTGCGTAGTGGCATAGGATGGTTTTGAGGCTGAAGGCAGCAGGAAAGCCTGCAGCCCCCAGGTCTGTGCGGCTACACAAGCGGATCACAAAGAGCTTTAGAACAAGGCATAGTTTTCACTGCTGGCTCTTTGGGCGGGGGACCCATCTCCAGCCGTATGGCTATTTTTGTGCCTGGCGCGGTGCGTAGTGGCATAGGATGGTTTTGAGGCTGAAGGCAGCAGGAAAGCCTGCAGCCCCCAGGTCTGTGCGGCTACACAAGCGGATCACAAAGATCTTTAGAACAAGGCATAGTTTTCCCTGCTGGCTCTTTGGGCGGGGGACCCATCTCCAGCCGTACGGCCATTTTTGCGCCTGGCCCGGCGCAAAGTGGGAAAGGGTGGCTTTGAGGCTGAAGGCAGCAGCAAAGCCCGCAGCCCCCAGGTCTGTGCGGCTACGAAAGCGGTTCCCAAAGAGCTTTAGAACAAGGCATAGTTTTCCCTGCTGGCTCTTTGGGCGGGAGACCCATCTCCAGCCATAGGCCATTTTTGTGCCTGGCGCGACGCCAAGTGGGAAAGGGTGTTGTCGAGGCTGAAGGCAGCAGGAAAGCCCGCAGCCCCCAGGTCTGTGGGGCCACACAAGCGGTTCCCAAAGAGCTTTAGAACAAGGCATAGTTTTCCCTGCTGGCTCTTTGGGCGGGGGACCCATCTCCAGCCGTATGGCCATTTTTGTGCCTGGCGCGGCGCCAAGTGGGAAAGGGTGGCTTTGAGGCTGAAGGCAGCAGCAAAGCCCGCAGCCCCCATGTCTGTGGGGCTACGCAAGCAGTTCCCAAAGAGCTTTAGAACAAGGCATAGTTTTCCCTGCTGGCTCTTTAGGCATGGGACCCATCTCCATCCATAGGCCATTTTTGTGCCTGATAGGGCGCCAAGTGGGAAAGGGTTGCTTTGAGGCTGAAGACAGCAGGAAAGCCCGCAGCCCCCAGGTCTGTGGGGCTACGCAAGCGGTTCCCAAAGAGCTTTAGAACAAGGCATAGTTTTCCCTGCTGGCTCTTTGGGCGGGGGACCCATCTGCAGACATATGGCCATTTTTGTGCCTGGCACGACGCCAAGTGGGAAAGGGTGGCTTTGACGCTGAAGGCAGCAGGAAAGCCCGCAGCCCCCAGGTCTGTGGGGCTACGCAAGCGGTTCCCAAAGAGCTTTAGAACAAGGCATAGTTTTCCCTACTGGCTCTTTGGGCGGGAGACCCATCTCCAGCCATAGGCCATTTTTGTGCCTGGCGCGACGCCAAGTGGGAAAGGGTGTTGTCGAGGCTGAAGGCAGCAGGAAAGCCCGCAGCCCCCAGGTCTGTGGGGCTACGCAAGCGGTTCCCAAAGAGCTTTAGAACAAGGCATAGTTTTCCCTGCTGGCTCTTTGGGCATGGGACCCATCTCCAGCCATAGGCCATTTTTGTGCCTGGCGCGACGCCAAGTGGGAAAGGGTGGTGTCGAGGTTGAAGGCAGCAGGAAAGCCTGCAGCCCCCAGGTCTGTGGGGCTACACAAGCGGTTCCCAAAGAGCTTTAGAACAAGGCATAGTTTTCCCTGCTGGCTCTTTGGGCATGGGACCCATCTCCAGCCGTATGGCCATTTTTGTGCCTGGCGCGGCGCCAAGTGGGAAAGGGTGGTTTTGAGGCTGAAGGCAGCAGGAAAGCCCGCAGCCCCCAGGTCTGTGGGGCTACGCAAGCGGTTCCCAAAGAGCTTTAGAACAAGGCATAGTTTTCCCTGCTGGCTCTCTGGGCGGGGGACCCATCTCCAGCCGTATGGCCATTTTTGAGCCTGGCGCGGCGCCAGGTGGGAAAGGGTGGCTTTGAGGCTGAAGGCAGGAGCAAAGCCTCCAGCCCCCAGGTCTGTGGTGCTACGCAAGCGGTTCCCAAAGAGCTTTAGAACAAGGCATAGTTTTCCCTGCTGGCTCTTTGGGCGGGGGACCCATCTGCAGACATATGGCCATTTTTGTGCCTGGCACGACGCCAAGTGGGAAAGGGTGGCTTTGACGCTGAAGGCAGCAGGAAAGCCCGCAGCCCCCAGGTCTGTGGGGCTACGCAAGCGGTTCCCAAAGAGCTTTAGAACAAGGCATAGTTTTCCCTACTGGCTCTTTGGGCGGGAGACCCATCTCCAGCCATAGGCCATTTTTGTGCCTGGCGCGACGCCAAGTGGGAAAGGGTGTTGTCGAGGCTGAAGGCAGCAGGAAAGCCCGCAGCCCCCAGGTCTGTGGGGCTACGCAAGCGGTTCCCAAAGAGCTTTAGAACAAGGCATAGTTTTCCCTGCTGGCTCTTTGGGCATGGGACCCATCTCCAGCCGTATGGCCATTTTTGTGCCTGGCGCGGCGCCAAGTGGGAAAGGGTGGTTTTGAGGCTGAAGGCAGCAGGAAAGCCCGCAGCCCCCAGGTCTGTGGGGCTACGCAAGCGGTTCCCAAAGAGCTTTAGAACAAGGCATAGTTTTCCCTGCTGGCTCTCTGGGCGGGGGACCCATCTCCAGCCGTATGGCCATTTTTGAGCCTGGCGCGGCGCCAGGTGGGAAAGGGTGGCTTTGAGGCTGAAGGCAGGAGCAAAGCCTGCAGCCCCCAGGTCTGTGGTGCTACGCAAGCGGTTCCCAAAGAGCTTTAGAACAAGGCATAGTTTTCCCAGCTGGCTCTTAGGGCATGGGACCCATCTCCAGCCATAGGCCATTTTTGTGCCTGGCACGAAGCCAAGTGGGAAAGGGTGCTGTCGAGGCTGAAGGCAGCAGGAAAGCCTGCAGCCCCCAGGTGTGTGGGGCTACGCAAGCGGTTCCCAAAGAGCTTTAGAACAAGGCATAGTTTTCCCTGCTGGCTCTTTGGGCGGGGGACCCATCTCCAGCCGTATGGCTATTTTTGTGCCTGGCGCGGTGCGTAGTGGCATAGGATGGTTTTGAGGCTGAAGGCAGCAGGAAAGCCTGCAGCCCCCAGGTCTGTGCGGCTACACAAGCGGATCACAAAGAGCTTTAGAACAAGGCATAGTTTTCACTGCTGGCTCTTTGGGCGGGGGACCCATCTCCAGCCGTATGGCTATTTTTGTGCCTGGCGCGGTGCGTAGTGGCATAGGATGGTTTTGAGGCTGAAGGCAGCAGGAAAGCCTGCAGCCCCCAGGTCTGTGCGGCTACACAAGCGGATCACAAAGATCTTTAGAACAAGGCATAGTTTTCCCTGCTGGCTCTTTGGGCGGGGGACCCATGTCCAGCCGTACGGCCATTTTTGCGCCTGGCCCGGCGCAAAGTGGGAAAGGGTGGCTTTGAGGCTGAAGGCAGCAGCAAAGCCCGCAGCCCCCAGGTCTGTGCGGCTACGAAAGCGGTTCCCAAAGAGCTTTAGAACAAGGCATAGTTTTCCCTGCTGGCTCTTTGGGCGGGAGACTCATCTCCAGCCATAGGCCATTTTTGTGCCTGGCGCGACGCCAAGTGGGAAAGGGTGTTGTCGAGGCTGAAGGCAGCAGGAAAGCCCGCAGCCCCCAGGTCTGTGGGGCCACACAAGCGGTTCCCAAAGAGCTTTAGAACAAGGCATAGTTTTCCCTGCTGGCTCTTTGGGCGGGGGACCCATCTCCAGCCGTATGGCCATTTTTGTGCCTGGCGCGGCGCCAAGTGGGAAAGGGTTGCTTTGAGGCTGAAGACAGCAGGAAAGCCCGCAGCCCCCAGGTCTGTGGGGCTACGCAAGCGGTTCCCAAAGAGCTTTAGAACAAGGCATAGTTTTCCCTGCTGGCTCTTTGGGCGGGGGACCCATCTGCAGACATATGGCCATTTTTGTGCCTGGCACGACGCCAAGTGGGAAAGGGTGGCTTTGACGCTGAAGGCAGCAGGAAAGCCCGCAGCCCCCAGGTCTGTGCGGCTACGCAAGCGGTTCCCAAAGAGCTTTAGAACAAGGCATAGTTTTCCCTACTGGCTCTTTGGGCGGGAGACCCATCTCCAGCCATAGGCCATTTTTGTGCCTGGCGCGACGCCAAGTGGGAAAGGGTGTTGTCGAGGCTGAAGGCAGCAGGAAAGCCCGCAGCCCCCAGGTCTGTGCGGCTACGCAAGCGGTTCCCAAAGAGCTTTAGAACAAGGCATAGTTTTCCCTGCTGGCTCTTTGGGCATGGGACCCATCTCCAGCCATAGGCCATTTTTGTGCCTGGCGCGACGCCAAGTGGGAAAGGGTGGTGTCGAGGTTGAAGGCAGCAGGAAAGCCTGCAGCCCCCAGGTCTGTGGGGCTACACAAGCGGTTCCCAAAGAGCTTTAGAACAAGGCATAGTTTTCCCTGCTGGCTCTTTGGGCATGGGACCCATCTCCAGCCGTATGGCCATTTTTGTGCCTGGCGCGGCGCCAAGTGGGAAAGGGTGGTTTTGAGGCTGAAGGCAGCAGGAAAGCCCGCAGCCCCCAGGTCTGTGGGGCTACGCAAGCGGTTCCCAAAGAGCTTTAGAACAAGGCATAGTTTTCCCTGCTGGCTCTTTGGGCGGGGGACCCATCTCCAGCCGTATGGCCATTTTTGTGCCTAGCGCGGCGCCAAATGGGAAAGGGTGGCTTTGAGGCTGAAGGCAGCAGGAAAGTCTGCAGCCCCCAGGTCTGTGGGGCTACGCAAGCGGTTCCCAAAGAGCTTTAGAACAAGGCATAGTCTTCCCTGCTGGCTCTCTGGGCCGGGGACCCATCTCCAGCCATAGGCCATTTTTGTGCCTGGCGCAGTGCCAAGTGGGAAAGGGTGGTGTCGAGGCTGAAGGCAGCAGGAAAGCCCGCAGCCCCCAGGTCTGTGGGGCTACGCAAGCGGTTCCCAAAGAGCTTTAGAACAAGGCATAGTTTTCCCTGCTGGCTCTTTGGGCGGGGGACCCATCTCCAGCCATAGGCCATTTTTGTGCCTGGCGCGGCGCCAAGTGGGAAAGGGTGGTGTCGAGGCTGAAGGCAGCAGGAAAGCCTGCAGGCCCCACGTCTGTGGGGCTACGCAAGTGGTTCCCAAAGAGCTTTAGAACAAGGCATAGTTTTCCCTGCTGGCTCTTTGGGCGGGGGACCCATCTCCAGCCGTATGGCCATTTTTGTGCCTGGCGCGGCGCCAAGTGGGAAAGGGTGGCTTTGAGGCTGAAGGCAGCAGGAAAGCCTGCAGCCCCCAGGTCTGTGGGGCTACGCAAGCGGTTCCCAAAGAGCTTTAGAACAAGGCATAGTTTTCCCTGCTGGCTCTTTGGGCGGGGGACCCATCTCCAGCCGTATGGCCATTTTTGTGCCTGGCCCGGCGCCAAGTGGGAAAGGGTGGTGTCGAGGCTGAAGGCAGCAGGAAAGCCCACAGCCCCCAGGTCTGTGGGGCTACGCAAGCGGTTCCCAAAGAGCTTTAGAACAAGGCATAGTTTTCCCTGCTGGCTCTTTGGGCGGGGGACCCATCTCCAGCCGTATGGCCATTTTTGTGCCTGGCGCGGCGCCAGGTGGGAAAGGGTGGCTTTGAGGCTGAAGGCAGGAGCAAAGCCTCCAGCCCCCAGGTCTGTGGTGCTACGCAAGCGGTTCCCAAAGAGCTTTAGAACAAGGCATAGTTTTCCCTGCTGGCTCTTTGGGCGGGGGACCCATCTGCAGACATATGGCCATTTTTGTGCCTGGCACGACGCAAAGTGGGAAAGGGTGGCTTTGACGCTGAAGGCAGCAGGAAAGCCCGCAGCCCCCAGGTCTGTGGGGCTACGCAAGCGGTTCCCAAAGAGCTTTAGAACAAGGCATAGTTTTCCCTACTGGCTCTTTGGGCGGGAGACCCATCTCCAGCCATAGGCCATTTTTGTGCCTGGCGCGACGCCAAGTGGGAAAGGGTGTTGTCGAGGCTGAAGGCAGCAGGAAAGCCCGCAGCCCCCAGGTCTGTGGGGCTACGCAAGCGGTTCCCAAAGAGCTTTAGAACAAGGCATAGTTTTCCCTGCTGGCTCTTTGGGCATGGGACCCATCTCCAGCCGTATGGCCATTTTTGTGCCTGGCGCGGCGCCAAGTGGGAAAGGGTGGTTTTGAGGCTGAAGGCAGCAGGAAAGCCCGCAGCCCCCAGGTCTGTGGGGCTACGCAAGCGGTTCCCAAAGAGCTTTAGAACAAGGCATAGTTTTCCCTGCTGGCTCTCTGGGCGGGGGACCCATCTCCAGCCGTATGGCCATTTTTGAGCCTGGCGCGGCGCCAGGTGGGAAAGGGTGGCTTTGAGGCTGAAGGCAGGAGCAAAGCCTGCAGCCCCCAGGTCTGTGGTGCTACGCAAGCGGTTCCCAAAGAGCTTTAGAACAAGGCATAGTTTTCCCAGCTGGCTCTTAGGGCATGGGACCCATCTCCAGCCATAGGCCATTTTTGTGCCTGGCACGAAGCCAAGTGGGAAAGGGTGCTGTCGAGGCTGAAGGCAGCAGGAAAGCCTGCAGCCCCCAGGTGTGTGGGGCTACGCAAGCGGTTCCCAAAGAGCTTTAGAACAAGGCATAGTTTTCCCTGCTGGCTCTTTGGGCGGGGGACCCATCTCCAGCCGTATGGCTATTTTTGTGCCTGGCGCGGTGCGTAGTGGCATAGGATGGTTTTGAGGCTGAAGGCAGCAGGAAAGCCTGCAGCCCCCAGGTCTGTGCGGCTACACAAGCGGATCACAAAGAGCTTTAGAACAAGGCATAGTTTTCACTGCTGGCTCTTTGGGCGGGGGACCCATCTCCAGCCGTATGGCTATTTTTGTGCCTGGCGCGGTGCGTAGTGGCATAGGATGGTTTTGAGGCTGAAGGCAGCAGGAAAGCCTGCAGCCCCCAGGTCTGTGCGGCTACACAAGCGGATCACAAAGATCTTTAGAACAAGGCATAGTTTTCCCTGCTGGCTCTTTGGGCGGGGGACCCATGTCCAGCCGTACGGCCATTTTTGCGCCTGGCCCGGCGCAAAGTGGGAAAGGGTGGCTTTGAGGCTGAAGGCAGCAGCAAAGCCCGCAGCCCCCAGGTCTGTGGGGCTACGCAAGCGGTTCCCAAAGAGCTTTAGAACAAGGCATAGTTTTCCCTGCTGGCTCTTTGGGCGGGGGACCCATCTCCAGCCGTATGGCCATTTTTGTGCCTGGCGCGGTGCGTAGTGTGAAAGGGTGGTTTTGAGGCTGAAGGCAGCAGGAAAGCCTGCAGCCCACAGCTCTGTGGGGCCAAGGAAGCTGTTCCCAAAGAGCTTTAGAACAAGGCATAGTTTTCCGTGATGGCTCTTTGGGCATGGGACCCATCTCCAGCCATAGGCCATTTTTGTGCCTGGCGCGGTGCGTAGTGGGAAAGGGTGGCTTTGAGGCTGAAGGCAGCAGGAAAGCCCGCAGCCCCCAGGTCTGTGGGGCTACGCAAGCGGTTCCCAAAGAGCTTTAGAAGAAGGCATAGTTTTCCTTGCTGGCTCTTTGGGCATGGGACCCATCTCCAGCCATAGGCCATTTTTGTGCCTGGCCCGGCGCCAAGTGGGAAAGGGTGGTGTCGAGGCTGAAGGCAGCAGCAAAGCCCGAAGCCCCCAGGTCTGTAGGGCTACGCAAGCGGTTCCCAAAGAGCTTTAGAACAAGGCATAGTTTTCCCTGCTGGCTCTTTGGGCATGGAACCCATCTCCAGCCATATGGCCATTTTTGTGCCTACCGCGGCGCCAAATGGGAAAGGGTGGCTTTGAGGCTGAAGGCAGCAGGAAAGTCTGCAGCCCCCAAGTCTCTTAGGCTATGCAAGCGGTTCCCAAAGAGCTTTAGAACAAGGCATAGTTTCCGCTGCTTGTTCTTTGGGCATGGGACCCATCTCCAGCCATAGGCCATTTTTGTGCCTGGCGCAGTGCCAAGTGGGAAAGGGTGCTGTCGAGCCTGAAGGCAGCAGGAAAGCCTGCAGCCCCCAGGTCTGTGGGGCTACGCAAGCGGTTCCCAAAGAGCTTTAGAACAAGGCATAGTTTTCCCTGCTGGCTCTTTGGGTGGGGGACCCATCTCCAGCCGTATGGCCATTTTTGTGCCTGGCGCGGCGCCAAGTGGGAAAGGGTGTTGTCGAACATGAAGGCAGAAGGAAAGCCCACAGCCCCCAGGTGTGTGGGGCTACGCAAGCGGTTCCCAAAGAGCTTTAGAACAAGGCATAGTTTTCCCTGCTGGCTCTTTGGGCGGGGGACCCATCTCCAGCCATAGGCCATTTTTGTGCCTGGCGCGACGCCAAGTGGGAAAGGGTGGTGTCGAGGTTGAAGGCAGCAGGAAAGCCTGCAGCCCCCAGGTCTGTGGGGCTACGCAAGCGGTTCCCAAAGAGCTTTAGAACAAGGCATAGTTTTCCGTGCTGGCTCCTTGGGCGGGGGACCCATCTCCAGCCGTATGGCCATTTTTGTGCCTGGCGCGGCGCCAAGTGGGAAAGGGTGGTGTCGAGGCTGAAGGCAGCAGGAAAGCCCGCAGCTCCCAGGTCTGTGGAGCTACGCAAGTGGTTCCCAAAGAGCTTTAGAACAAGGCATAGTTTTCCTTGCTGGCTCTTTGGGCAGGGGACCCATCTCCAGCCATATGTCCATTTTTGTGCCTGATGCGGTGTCCAGTGGAAAAGGGTGGCTTTGAGGTTGAAGGCAGCAGCAAAGCCTGCAGCCCCCAGGTCTGTGGGGCTACGCAAGCGGTTCCCAAAGAGCTTTAGAACAAGGCATAGTTTTCCCTGCTGGCTCTTTGGGCGGGGGACCCATCTCCAGCTGTATGGCCATTTTTGTGCCTGGCGCGGTGCCAAGTGGGAAAGGGTGGTGTCGAGTCTGAAGGCAGCAGGAAAGCCCGCAGCCCCCAGGTCTGTGGGGCTACGCAAGCGGTTCCCAAAGAGCTTTAGAACAAATCATAGTTTTCCCTGCTTGTTCTTTGGGCGGGGGACCCATCTCCAGCCGTATGGCCATTTTTGTGCCTGGCGCGGCGCCAAGTGGGAATGGGTGGTGTCGAGTCTGAAGGCAGCAGGAAAGCCTGCAGCCCCCAGGTCTGTGCGGCTACGCAAGCGGTTCCCAAAGAGCTTTAGAACAAGGCATAGTTTTCCCTGCTGGCTCTTTGGGCGGGGGACCCATCTCCAATCGTATGGCCATTTTTGTGCCTGGCGCGGTGCGTAGTGGGAAAGGGTGGTTTTGAGGCTGAAGGAAGCAGGAAAGCCCGCAACCCCCAGGTCTGTGGGGCTACGCAAGCGGTTCCCAAAGAGCTTTAGAACAAGGCATAGTCTTCCCTGCTGGCTCTTTTGGCATGGGACCCATCTCCAGCCGTATGGCAATTTTTGTGCCTGGCCCGGCGCCAAGTGGGAAAGGGTGGCTTTAAGGCTGAAGGCAGCAGCAAAGCCCGCAGCCCCCAGGTCTGTGGGGCTACGCAAGCGGTTCCCAAAGAGCTTTAGAACAAGGCATAATTTTCCCTGCTGGCTCTTTGGGCGGGGGACCCATCTCCAGCCGTATGGCCATTTTTGTGCCTGGCGCGGCGCCAAGTGGGAAAGGGTGGTGTCGAGGCTGAAGGCAGCAGCAAAGCCCGCAGCCCCCAGGTCTGTGGGGCTACGCAAGCGGTTCCCAAAGAGCTTTAGAAGAAGGCATAGTTTTCCCTGCTGGCTCTCTGGGCGGGGGACCCATCTCCAGCCGTATGGCCATTTTTGAGCCTGGCGCGGCGCCAGGTGGGAAAGGGTGGCTTTGAGGCTGAAGGCAGGAGCAAAGCCTGCAGCCCCCAGGTCTGTGGTGCTACGCAAGCGGTTCCCAAAGAGGTTTAGAACAAGGCATAGTTTTCCCAGCTGGCTCTTAGGGCATGGGACCCATCTCCAGCCATAGGCCATTTTTGTGCCTGGCACGAAGCCAAGTGGGAAAGGGTGCTGTCGAGGCTGAAGGCAGCAGGAAAGCCTGCAGGCCCAGGTGTGTGGGGCTACGCAAGCGGTTCCCAAAGAGCTTAGAACAAGGCATAGTTTCCCCTGCTGGCTCTTTGGGCGGGGGACCCATCTCCAGCCGTATGGCTATTTTTGTGCCTGGCGCGGTGCGTAGTGGCATAGGATGGTTTTTGAGGCTGAAGGCAGCAGGAAAGCCTGCAGCCCCCAGGTCTGTGCGGCTACACAAGCGGATCACAAAGAGCTTTAGAACAAGGCATAGTTTTCACTGCTGGCTCTTTGGGCGGGGGACCCATCTCCAGCCGTATGGCTATTTTTGTGCCTGGCGCGGTGCGTAGTGGCATAGGATGGTTTTGAGGCTGAAGGCAGCAGGAAAGCCTGCAGCCCCCAGGTCTGTGCGGCTACACAAGCGGATCACAAAGATCTTTAGAACAAGGCATAGTTTTCCCTGCTGGCTCTTTGGGCGGGGGACCCATCTCCAGCCGTACGGCCATTTTTGCGCCTGGCCGGCGCAAACGTGGGAAAGGGTGGCTTTGAGGCTGAAGGCAGCAGCAAAGCCCGCAGCCCCCAGGTCTGTGCGGCTACGAAAGCGGTTCCCAAAGAGCTTTAGAACAAGGCATAGTTTTCCCTGCTGGCTCTTTGGGCGGGAGACCCATCTCCAGCCAATAGGCCATTTTTGTGCCTGGCGCGACGCCAAGTGGGAAAGGGTGTTGTCGAGGCTGAAGGCAGCAGGAAAGCCCGCAGCCCCCAGGTCTGTGGGGCCACACAAGCGGTTCCCAAAGAGCTTTAGAACAAGGCATAGTTTTCCCTGCTGGCTCTTTGGGCGGGGGACCCATCTCCAGCCGTATGGCCATTTTTGTGCCTGGCGCGGCGCCAAGTGGGAAAGGGTGGCTTTGAGGCTGAAGGCAGCAGCAAAGCCCGCAGCCCCCAGGTCTGTGGGGCTACGCAAGCAGTTCCCAAAGAGCTTTAGAACAAAGGCATAGTTTTCCCTGCTGGCTCTTTAGGCATGGGACCCATCTCCATCCATAGGCCATTTTGTGCCTGATAGGGCGCCAAGTGGGAAAGGGTTGCTTTGAGGCTGAAGACAGCAGGAAAGCCCGCAGCCCCCAGGTCTGTGGGGCTACGCAAGCGCGTTCCCAAAGAGCTTTAGAACAAGGCATAGTTTTCCCCGCTGGCTCTTTGGGCGGGGGACCCATCTGCAGACATATGGCCATTTTTGTGCCTGGCACGACGCCAAGTGGGAAAGGGTGGCTTTGACGCTGAAGGCAGCAGGAAAGCCCGCAGCCCCCAGGTCTGTGGGGCTACGCAAGCGGTTCCCAAAGAGCTTTAGAACAAGGCATAGTTTTCCCTACTGGCTCTTTGGGCGGGAGACCCATCTCCAGCCATAGGCCATTTTTGTGCCTGGCGCGACGCCAAGTGGGAAAGGGTGTTGTCGAGGCTGAAGGCAGCAGGAAAGCCCGCAGCCCCCAGGTCTGTGGGGCTACGCAAGCGGTTCCCAAAGAGCTTTAGAACAAGGCATAGTTTTCCCTGCTGGCTCTTTGGGCATGGGACCCATCTCCAGCCATAGGCCATTTTTGTGCCTGGCGCGACGCCAAGTGGGAAAGGGTGGTGTCGAGGTTGAAGGCAGCAGGAAAGCCTGCAGCCCCCAGGTCTGTGGGGCTACACAAGCGGTTCCCAAAGAGCTTTAGAACAAGGCATAGTTTTCCCTGCTGGCTCTTTGGGCATGGGACCCATCTCCAGCCGTATGGCCATTTTTGTGCCTGGCGCGGCGCCAAGTGGGAAAGGGTGGTTTTGAGGCTGAAGGCAGCGAGGAAAGCCCGCAGCCCCAGGTCTGTGGGGCTACGCAAGCGGTTCCCAAAGAGCTTTAGAACAAGGCATAGTTTTTCCTGCTGGCTCTCTGGGCGGGGGACCCATCTCCAGCCGTATGGCCATTTTTGAGCCTGGCGCGGCGCCAGGTGGGAAAGGGTGGCTTTGAGGCTGAAGGCAGGAGCAAAGCCTCCAGCCCCCAGGTCTGTGGTGCTACGCAAGCGGTTCCCAAAGAGCTTTAGAACAAGGCATAGTTTTCCCAGCTGGCTCTTAGGGCATGGGACCCATCTCCAGCCATAGGCCATTTTTGTGCCTGGCACGAAGCCAAGTGGGAAAGGGTGCTGTCGAGGGCTGAAGGCAGCAGGAAAGCCTGCAGCCCCCAGGTGTGTGGGGCTACGCAAGCGGTTCCCAAAGAGCTTTAGAACAAGGCATAGTTTTCCCTGCTGGCTCTTTGGGCGGGGGACCCATCTCCAGCCGTACGGCCAATTTTTGCGCCTGGCCCGGCGCAAAGTGGGAAAGGGTGGCTTTGAGGCTGAAGGCAGCAGCAAAGCCCGCAGCCCCCAGGTCTGTGCGGCTACGAAAGCGGTTTCCCAAAGAGCTTTAGAACAAGGCAAAGTTTTCCCTGCTGGCTCTTTGGCGGGAGACCCATCTCCAGCCATAGCCATTTTTGTGCCTGGCGCGACGCCAAGTGGGGAAAGGGTGTTGTCGAGGCTGAAGGCAGCAGGAAAGCCCGCAGCCCCCAGGTCTGTGGGGCCACACAAGCGGTTCCCAAAGAGCTTTAGAACAAGGCATAGTTTTCCCTGCTGGCTCTTTGGGCGGGGACCCATCTCCAGCCGTATGGCCATTTTTGTTGCCTGGCGCGGCGCCAAGTGGGAAAGGGTTGCTTTGAGGCTGAAGACAGCAGGAAAGCCCGCAGCCCCCACGGTCTGTGGGGCTACGCAAGCGGTTCCCAAAGAGCTTTAGAACAAGGCATAGTTTTCCCTGCTGGCTCTTTGGGCGGGGGACCCATCTGCAGACATATGGCCATTTTTGTGCCTGGCACGACGCCAAGTGGGAAAGGGTGGCTTTGACGCTGAAGGCAGCAGGAAAGCCGTAGCCCCCAGGTTCTGTGGGGCTACGCAAGCGGTTCCCAAAGAGCTTTACGAACAAGGCATAGTTTTCCCTACTGGCTCTTTGGGCGGGAGACCCCATCTCCAGCCATAGGCCATTTTTGTCCTGGCGCGACGCCAAGTGGGAAAGGGTGTTGTCGAGGCTGAAGGCAGCAGGAAAGCCTGCAGCCCCCAGGTCTGTGGGGCTACGCAAGCGGTTCCCAAAGAGCTTTAGAACAAGGCATAGTTTTCCCTGCTGGCTCTTTGGGCATGGGACCCATCTCCAGCCATAGGCCATTTTTGTGCCTGGCGCGACGCCAAGTGGGAAAGGGTGGTGTCGAGGTTGAAGGCAGCAGAATGCCTGCAGCCCCCAGGTCTGTGGGGCTACACAAGCGGTTCCCAAAGAGCTTTAGAACAAGGCATAGTTTTCCCTGCTGGCTCTTTGGGCATGGGACCCATCTCCAGCCGTATGGCCATTTTTGTGCTGGCGCGGCGCCAAGTGGGAAAGGGTGTTGTCGAGGCTGAAGGCAGCAGGAAAGCCCGCAGCCCCCAGGTCTGTGGGGCTACGCAAGCGGTTCCCAAAGAGCTTTAGAACAAGGCATAGTTTTCCCTGCTGGATCTCTTGGGCGGGGGGACCCATCTCCAGCCGTATGGCCATTTTTGTGCCTAGCGCGGCGCCAAATGGGAAACGGGTGGCTTTGAGGCTGAAGGCAGCAGGAAAGCCTGCAGCCCCCAGGTCTGTGGGGCTACGCAAGCGGTTCCCAAAGAGCTTTAGAACAAGGCATAGTCTTCCCTGCTGGCTCTCTGGGCCGGGGACCCATCTCCAGCCGTATGGCCATTTTTGTGCCTGCGCAGTGCCAAGTGGGAAAGGGTGGTGTCGAGGCTGAAGGCAGCAGGAAAGCCCGCAGCCCCCAGGTCTGTGGGGCTACGCAAGCGGTTCCCAAAGAGCTTTAGAACAAGGCATAGTTTTCCCTGCTGGCTCTTTGGGCGGGGGACCCATCTCCAGCATAGGCCATTTTTGTGCCTGGCGCGGCGCCAAGTGG
>NW_026529831.1:35000-39630 GCF_028500815.1 Rissa tridactyla | reverse complement strand
AGGCAGGCCTGCGGGTGCCCCTGGCCCCACAGCTGCCCCGCAGGGCCCCAGAGCTGCTCCACAAGTGCTCCCCGAGGAACAGCGGGGCCTCTGGGTCACATCTGCCCCACAAGTGTTGCCCCAGTGCTGCCCCACGGCTGCCCCGCAAGCGCTCCCCGAGGAACCGCAGGCCTCTGGGCCTGCCGTCTCCCCCCAGGGAAGGCAGGCCTGCGGGTGCCCCTGGCCCCACAGCTGCCCCTCAAGTGCTCCCTGAGGAACAGCGGGCCTCTGGGTCACATCTTCCCCACAAGTGCTGCCCCACAGCTGCCCTGCAAGTGCTCCCCGAGGAGCCACAGGCATCTGGGCCTGCAGTCTGCTTCAGGGAACGCAGGCCTGCGGGTGCCTCTGGCCCCACAGCTTCTCAAACTCTGCCCCACGGCTGATCCGCAAGTGCTCCCTGAGGAACCGCAGGCCTCTGGGTCACATCTGCCCCACAAGTACTGCCCCAGCGCTGCCCCATGGCTGCCCTGCAGCTGCTCCTCAGGGAATAGTGGGACTCCGGGCCTGCCTTCTCCCCCCAAGGGAAGACAGGCCTGCTGGTGCCCCGGCCCCACAGCTGCCCCGCAGTGCCCCACGGCTGCCCCGCAAGTGCTCCCCGAGGAACAGCAGGCCTCTGGGTCACATCTGCCCCACAAGTACTGCCCCAGCCCTGCCCCACGGCTGCCCTGCAGGTGCTCCCCAGGGAATAGCGGGTCTGTGGGCCTGCCGTCTCCCCCCAGGGAAGACAGGCCTGCGGGTGCCGCTGGCCCCACAGCTGCCCCACAAATGCCTCATGGCTGCCCCAGCTGTGCCCCCCGGCTGCCCCACAAGTGCTCCCCAAGGCACCCAGGCGTCTGGGTCACATCTGCCCCACCCCAACTGCGCGCACACCGAGGCACTTGCACACGGGTGCACCATCTCCCCCGCCCCTTCCCATTCCCCCCTTCGCCTCTCACCCCCCCCAGCAGGCCTCTCCCCCAGCCCCAAAGCCCCGTCTGCCGCCGCACGCACACGTGCACACAACACCCACCCCACCCCCTCCAACGGGCCCGAACCTCTCGCGTGCGGCAGACGCAGACGCAGACAGAGTGTCTCCCCCCAAGCCCCGCTGCCGCCACCGAATTACCACCCACCCCCCCGCCACACCCCGCTGTCCCCCTTCACCCCCCCCTCCCCCGCCTCTATTCACCACCCGGTTCACTGCGAATCCGGCCGCCCCCTCCCCACGCTGCCCTCGGGCAGGTTTGCCACCCCCCCCCACCCCGCCCCGGCAAGGACGGCGGGAGACTTTAGGACCCAGCGGAGTCCCTGCCGGCTCCGTGCCCGGGCGGGTTAAGGGATTCCCGGTGGCGAGCGGGGATCTAACCCCGGCTGCCGAGTCTCTACCCTGCCGCGCCCCTGGCCCTGGCCGTGCCCGTGCCCGTGCCCCGGCGCTCCCGCCTTCCTTTCTCAGCCGCTCGCTCGCTCGCTCTGCTGCGCGCCTGCCCGCCCCTGCCGCGGCTGGAGAACCCACTGAACCCCCCCGCCCCCGCCCCCAGCACACACAACGCCCCCCCCCCCCCCCCCCCCCCCCCCCACCTTACCGACCCAAAACCTACTCCGAAAAGAGGCACCGCGTGCCTGCCGCCCTCTCCCCGGCCCACCTCTGCGCCGTGCTCCCCGCCCGCTCGCTGCCCGCTCTCGCCTGCCTCTGCACCGGCACCCCTTCCCCGCCGCTGCCGCTTGCCGGGCAGTGGTGTGCTCGCGCGCCCGCGCAGGGCGCGAAGCCGCGGACCGCCACGCCCCACCCCCACCCCCGCCCCCGACCTGATCCGGGTCAGGGTGGCGGCTCTGCCACTGGCGCTTAAATCACGAACAAAAAAAAGTTGAAACTTAGTTTTTCGCCCACCCCAACCCCTCCCCCCACCCACATACCCCCCCCTCGCCCGACAGCCCCCCCCCCCCCCGCCCCCCCCCGCCGGGACGATCCGGGTCAGGCTGGCGGCTGTGCCAGTGACGCTAAAAACGTGAACGAAAAAAAAAGATCAAAATTATTTATCACCACCCGGTGATAAATCAAAATTATTTATGAGCCCCCGGCCCCCCCGCCGCCCCCCCACCCCCCCACCCCCCACCTGCCCGCACGCACTTGTTGGAAGGGAGGACCCGGGTCAGGCTGGCCGCTGTGCCGGTGACGCTTAAATCATGAACGAAAAGAAAAAACAAAAATATCACCCCCACCCCACACCGGCTGCCCGGTGTGCCCGGCTCCGGGGACCGGCTCGGCTGCAACTTCTACCCGCCTCCGGGGATAGGCGGGCAGGTCTACTTCGCTCCGGGAACCGGACCGGCTGTCAGGTCTACCCGGCTCCGGGGTCCGGGTCGGCTGTCAGGTCTACCCGGCTCCGGGGACCGGATCGGCTGTCAGGTCTACCCGGCTCCGGGGACCCGACCGGCTGTCAGGTCTACCCGGCTCCGGGGACCGGATCGGCTGTCAGGTCTACCTCGCTCCGGGGACCGGGTCGGCTGTCAGGTCTACCCGGCTCCGGGGTCCGGGTCGGCTGTCAGGTCTACCTCGCTCCGGGGACCGGACCGGCTGTCAGGTCTACCTCGCTCCGGGGACCGGATCGGCTGTCAGGTCTACCCGGCTCCGGGGACCGGATCGGCTGTCAGGTCTACCCGGCTCCGGGGACCCGACCGGCTGTCAGGTCTACCTAGCCCCGGGGACCGGATCGGCTGTCAGGTCTACCCGGCTCCGGGGACCGGATCGGCTGTCAGGTCTACCTCGCTCCGGGGTCGGTATCGGCTGTCAGGTCTACCTCGCTCCGGGGACCGGGTCGGCTGTCAGGTCTACCCGGCCCCGGGGAGCGGATCGGCTGTCAGGTCTACCCGGCTCCGGGGACCGGATCGGCTGTCAGGTCTACCCGGCTCCGGGGACCGGAGCGGCCGTCAGGTCTACCTCGCTCCGGGGTCCGTATCGGCTGTCAGGTCTACCCGGCTCCGGGGACCGGATCGGCTGTCAGGTCTACCCGGCTCCGGGGACCGGGTCGGCTGTCAGGTCTACCTCGCTCCGGGGTCGGTATCGGCTGTCAGGTCTACCTCGCTCCGGGGACCGGATCGGCTGTCAGGTCTACCCGGCTCCGGGGACCGGATCGGCTATCAGGTCTACCCGGCTCCGAGGACCGGATCGGCTGTCAGGTCTACCCGGCTCCGGGGACCGGATCGGCTGTCAGGTCTACCTCGCTCCGGGGACCGGATCGGCTGTCAGGTCTACCCGGCTCCGGGGACCGGTTCGGCTGTCAGGTCTACCCCGCTCCGGGGACCCGACCGGCTGTCAGGTCTACCTCGCTCCGGGGACCGGATCGGCTGTCAGGTCTACCCGGCTCCGGGGACCGGATCGGCTGTCAGGTCTACCCGGCTCCGAGGACCGCGTCGGCTGTCAGGTCTACCCGGCTCCGGGGACCGGATCGGCTGTCAGGTCTACCCGGCTCCGGGGACCACCTCGGCTGTCAGGTCTACCCGGCTCCGGAGACCGGACCGGCTGTCAGGTCTACCCGGCTCCGGGGACCGGATCGGCTGTCACGTCTACCCGGCTCCGGCGGTACTTAGTGCCGGAGTGGCCGGGTAGACCTTGTGTCCGGAGCACGCACTTCCAGCCGCCGAAGGGGTCGCTGTTTTTCGTTACCTCCAGTTGTGTCATCGTAAGAGGCGGCGTGTTTGGCGCGCCTCCCCGGTGGGCAGTGCCTGCGCTCTTGAGGCCGTCCGGGGGTAGAGACGTGATTTTCCGTATATGGGAGGGAGTACTTACTCGGCTCCTAAGGGCTTCCAGCGCGAACGCGCATCCTGCGGGCTGACTTCCCGCTGAAAGCAGAGGTGAGGGGCGGCACCTCTGGCTACTCTCCTGGCAGACACGCGTGCATTACCGAACGAAATTTGTTGCTCCGGGGTAGGCGTCTCCCCGCTGGGCAGGGCGAAGAGCGGTGGCCGGCGGCGGTCACCGGCACTTTCGAATGCCGGAAGACCGGGGGAGACAAGCCTGCCGCGGCTTTCCCCCGGTCCTCTCGTGCTCAGTCCCCAGGGAACCGTGCTCCCGAGCGGGTGGACGGCGGCAGCCTCCCGCTCCCCCCCGCATTTTGCCTGATCCACACCCGCAGCCAGCGCCCGCTGAGGCGTTCACCCAGGGGCGCGCCGCGGAGGCTCCACGCCGGACCTCTCGCAGACGTCGCCTCCTCGCTCGCACGCAGGGCCCCGCGTCTGTCTGGCCGTCCACCCCCGGGTGGCGGTTGGCGCGCGCGGCTGTCGGCTGTCCCAGGAACTGTGGCCGTGGGGCCTCGGGAGCGCTCTTTGCTCCCCCTCGATTCTCTTGCTTTTCTCTATCACCGATCGTTCTGGCATACCCGGGGCGCGTCGGAGGGGCTGCGGGGCGGGCCGGCCGTCAAACGCCGGTGTTCAGGTCCCGTAGCACCCCTCCACCAGACGCGTCCCTCTCACTCGCACGCAGGGCCCCCGTGTCTGGTTGCCCACCCCCGGGTGAGCGGCTGGCACGCGCGCGGCTGTCGGCTGTCCCAGGACCGTGGCCGTGGGGCCTCCGGGAGCGCTCTTTGCTCCCTCCCGTCTCTCGCCTTTTCTCCTA
>NW_026529831.1:15000-22500 GCF_028500815.1 Rissa tridactyla | reverse complement strand
CCGGCTCGGGCAGGAGGAGGGAAGCGGTGGGCCGGCGAGTGGGCGGGAGGCTGTGGAGGGGGGCTCCCGCTGCCTTGCGCGCGGGGCTGGGGCGGAGCGGCAAAAGGGACCGCCGGCGCTGCGGTTTATGGGTGCGCGGTGCCCACATCGCCCCTGAGGCGGAGGCTCCGGCGGTGCACGGCCAGAGGGGTGACTGCTGTCCGTGAGCGTTCCCAGGCCTCCCCCACGGTGCCGGGAGAGAGGGGAGTCGTCCTCCCCGTGGCTCGGCTCTCCCCGTCCGGGCTGGGCTGGGCTGGGCTGGGCTGGGCTGGGCTGGGGGACACTTGCGGTGTGACAGGAGGGTGAGGGCTGTCGCCCCACCGTTTCCATCCCTCCCCCCGCGTTTCAGGCCACTCCGGAGCCGGGAAGAGCTCGTACCCCTCGTCTTTGAACCTCCGCAGCCCGGGTAGACCGGTCGGCCTGTTCTCCAGCCCCACAAACCGGCCCCCCCCCCCCCCCCCCCCCCCCCCGCCCCAAAGCCGTGCCGGGTAGACCTGGCAGATTGAGCGGAGATTGATTTTGTGGGCGTTTTCTTTGTTGTTTTTTTCCTCTCCTCCGTTGGTGTGTAGTCCTCCTCCGCCCCCGCCCCCCCCCCCCATTACCTGGCTTCGATTCTGTTTCTCGCCGTGCGAAGGAGGGCGGGTGACTTCAGCCGGGCCTGTGACCCGCTCGTCTTCCGGCAGCCCCCCCGGCCCGCGCCCTAGCCGCTGGAACCGGGCCCCGGGAGCCCAGGTCTCACCCCACGCGGCGGCGGCGGCGGCGGTGGGGCGGCAGCAGCAGCAGCTGCTTTCCCAAGGACGGGTGCCACGGGCAGAAGAGCGGCCCGAGGGCCTCCCCCCCCCCCCCCCCCCGACAGGCACAGGTGCAGGCCGGGCAAGGACGCGGCCCAGCGAGCCGGCTGTAACAGAGAAGGCGGCGTTCTGGAGAGCGTTACAAATCCTTTGCATCTCTTTCGGGCGTGCACCGTGCACCCCCGAAACACACCCGCCCCCCCCCCCCCCCCCCCCCCGGCCCTCCTCAGTCCCCCCTCCACACCCCCAAGACCCCGTCTGCCACCTCGCGCACACGTGCGCGCAACACAGACGCGCCGACGCAGACGAGCGCCCCCCCCCCCCACCTCCCAGGCCAAGACCCCTCACGAGTGGCAGACACGGGCACACACCCAGCCCACCCACACCCACCCCGCGCCGCCCCACAACTCACCCACAGGCAGGGACCCGACTGACCCTCAAGGACCACACAGGCCTCCGGGACCCCTCTACCCGCCAAGGCAGCCAGGCATCTGGGTCACATCTGCCCCACAAGTACTGCACCCGCGCTGCCCCATCGCTGCCCCGCAAGTTCCCCCCGAGGAATGGCGGGCCTCAGGGCCCGCCGTCTCCCCCCAGGGAAGACAGGCCTGCGGGTGCCCCCGGCCCCACAGCTTCCCCACCAGTGCCCCACAGCAGCCTTGCAAGTGCTCCCCGAGGAACAGCAGGCTTCTGGGTCACATCTGCCCCACAAGTACTGCCCCCGTGCTGCCCCACGGCCGCCCCGCAAGCGCTCCCCGAGGAGCCGCAGGCCTCTGGGCCTGCCGTCTCCCCCCAGGGAAGACAGGCCTGCGGGTGCCCCCGGCCCCACAGCTTCCCCACCAGTGCCCCACAGCAGCCTTGCAAGTGCTCCCCGAGGAACAGCAGGCTTCTGGGTCACATCTGCCCCACAAGTACTGCCCCCACGGCTGCCCCACGGCCGCCCCGCAAGCGCTCCCCGAGGAACCGCAGGCCTCTGGGCCTGCCGTCTCCCCCCAGGGAAGACAGGCCTGCGGGTGCCCCCGGCCCCACAGCTTCCCCACCAGTGCCCCACAGCAGCCTTGCAAGTGCTCCCCGAGGAACAGCAGGCTTCTGGGTCACATCTGCCCCACAAGTACTGCCCCCACGGCTGCCCCGCAAGTGCTCCCCGAGGAACAGCATGCCTCGGGCCTGCCGTCTCCCCCCAGGGAAGACAGGCCTGCGGGTGCCCCCGGCCCCACAGCTTCCCCACCAGTGCCCCACAGCAGCCTTGCAAGTGCTCCCCGAGGAACAGCAGGCTTCTGGGTCACATCTGCCCCACAAGTACTGCCCCCGTGCTGCCCCACGGCTGCCCCGCAAGCGCTCCCCGAGGAACCGCAGGCCTCTGGGCCTGCCGTCTCCCCCCAGGGAAGGCAGGCCTGCGGGTGCCCCTGCCCCCACAGCTGCCCCGCAGGGCCCCACAGCTGCTCCACAAGTGCTCCCCGAGGAACAGCGGGGCCTCTGGGTCACATCTGCCCCACAAGTGCTGCCCCAGTGCTGCCCCACGGCTGCCCCGCAAGCGCTCCCCGAGGAACCGCAGGCCTCTGGGCCTGCCGTCTCCCCCCAGGGAAGGCAGACATGTGGGTGCCCCTGCCCCCACAGCTGCCCCGCAGGGCCCCACAGGTGCTCCACAAGTGCTCCCCGAGGAACAGCGGGGCCTCTGGGTCACATCTGCCCCACAAGTGCTGCCCCAGTGCTGCCCCACGGCTGACCCACAAGTGCTCCCCGAGGAACCGCAGGCCTCTGGGCCTGCCGTCTCCCCCCAGGGAAGGCAGGCCTGCGGGTGCCCCTGGCCCCACAGCTTCCCCACCAGTGCCCCACAGCAGCCTTGCAAGTGCTCCCCGAGGAACAGCAGGCTTCTGGGTCACGTCTGCCCCACAAGTGCTGCCCCACGGCTGCCCCGCGAGTGCTCCCCGAGGAACCGCAGGCATCTGGGCCTGCAGTCTGCTTCCAGGGAACTCAGGCCGGCGGGTGCCTCTGGCCCCACAGCTTCCCCACCGGTGCCCCACGGCTGCTCCGCAAGTGCTCCCCGAGGAACAGCATGCCTTGGGCCTGCCGTCTCCGCCCAGGAAAGAGAGGCCTGCGGGTGCCCCTGGCCCCACAGTTGCCCCTCCAGTGCTCCCTGAGGAACAGCGGGCCTCTGGGTCACATCTGCCCAACAAGGGCTGCCCCACAGCAGCCTTGCAAGTGCTCCCCGAGGAACAGCAGGCTTCTGGGTCACATCTGCCCCACAAGTACTGCCCCCGTGCTGCCCCACGGCTGCCCCGCAAGCGCTCCCCGAGGAACCGCAGGCCTCTGGGCCTGCCGTCTCCCCCCAGGGAAGGCAGGCCTGCGGGTGCCCCTGGCCCCACAGCTGCCCCGCAGGGCCCCAGAGCTGCTCCACAAGTGCTCCCCGAGGAACAGCGGGGCCTCTGGGTCACATCTGCCCCACAAGTGCTGCCCCAGTGCTGCCCCACGGCTGCCCCGCAAGCGCTCCCCGAGGAACCGCAGGCCTCTGGGCCTGCCGTCTCCCCCCAGGGAAGGCAGGCCTGCGGGTGCCCCTGGCCCCACAGCTGCCCCGCAGGGCCCCAGAGCTGCTCCACAAGTGCTCCCCGAGGAACAGCGGGGCCTCTGGGTCACATCTGCCCCACAAGTGCTGCCCCAGTGCTGCCCCACGGCTGCCCCGCAAGCGCTCCCCGAGGAACCGCAGGCCTCTGGGCCTGCCGTCTCCCCCCAGGGAAGGCAGGCCTGCGGGTGCCCCTGGCCCCACAGCTGCCCCTCAAGTGCTCCCTGAGGAACAGCGGGCCTCTGGGTCACATCTTCCCCACAAGTGCTGCCCCACAGCTGCCCTGCAAGTGCTCCCCGAGGAGCCACAGGCATCTGGGCCTGCAGTCTGCTTCAGGGAACGCAGGCCTGCGGGTGCCTCTGGCCCCACAGCTTCTCAAACTCTGCCCCACGGCTGATCCGCAAGTGCTCCCTGAGGAACCGCAGGCCTCTGGGTCACATCTGCCCCACAAGTACTGCCCCAGCGCTGCCCCATGGCTGCCCTGCAGCTGCTCCTCAGGGAATAGTGGGACTCCGGGCCTGCCTTCTCCCCCCAAGGGAAGACAGGCCTGCTGGTGCCCCGGCCCCACAGCTGCCCCGCAGTGCCCCACGGCTGCCCCGCAAGTGCTCCCCGAGGAACAGCAGGCCTCTGGGTCACATCTGCCCCACAAGTACTGCCCCAGCCCTGCCCCACGGCTGCCCTGCAGGTGCTCCCCAGGGAATAGCGGGTCTGTGGGCCTGCCGTCTCCCCCCAGGGAAGACAGGCCTGCGGGTGCCGCTGGCCCCACAGCTGCCCCACAAATGCCTCATGGCTGCCCCAGCTGTGCCCCCCGGCTGCCCCACAAGTGCTCCCCAAGGCACCCAGGCGTCTGGGTCACATCTGCCCCACCCCAACTGCGCGCACACCGAGGCACTTGCACACGGGTGCACCATCTCCCCCGCCCCTTCCCATTCCCCCCTTCGCCTCTCACCCCCCCCAGCAGGCCTCTCCCCCAGCCCCAAAGCCCCGTCTGCCGCCGCACGCACACGTGCACACAACACCCACCCCACCCCCTCCAACGGGCCCGAACCTCTCGCGTGCGGCAGACGCAGACGCAGACAGAGTGTCTCCCCCCAAGCCCCGCTGCCGCCACCGAATTACCACCCACCCCCCCGCCACACCCCGCTGTCCCCCTTCACCCCCCCCTCCCCCGCCTCTATTCACCACCCGGTTCACTGCGAATCCGGCCGCCCCCTCCCCACGCTGCCCTCGGGCAGGTTTGCCACCCCCCCCCACCCCGCCCCGGCAAGGACGGCGGGAGACTTTAGGACCCAGCGGAGTCCCTGCCGGCTCCGTGCCCGGGCGGGTTAAGGGATTCCCGGTGGCGAGCGGGGATCTAACCCCGGCTGCCGAGTCTCTACCCTGCCGCGCCCCTGGCCCTGGCCGTGCCCGTGCCCGTGCCCCGGCGCTCCCGCCTTCCTTTCTCAGCCGCTCGCTCGCTCGCTCTGCTGCGCGCCTGCCCGCCCCTGCCGCGGCTGGAGAACCCACTGAACCCCCCCGCCCCCGCCCCCAGCACACACAACGCCCCCCCCCCCCCCCCCCCCCCCCCCCACCTTACCGACCCAAAACCTACTCCGAAAAGAGGCACCGCGTGCCTGCCGCCCTCTCCCCGGCCCACCTCTGCGCCGTGCTCCCCGCCCGCTCGCTGCCCGCTCTCGCCTGCCTCTGCACCGGCACCCCTTCCCCGCCGCTGCCGCTTGCCGGGCAGTGGTGTGCTCGCGCGCCCGCGCAGGGCGCGAAGCCGCGGACCGCCACGCCCCACCCCCACCCCCGCCCCCGACCTGATCCGGGTCAGGGTGGCGGCTCTGCCACTGGCGCTTAAATCACGAACAAAAAAAAGTTGAAACTTAGTTTTTCGCCCACCCCAACCCCTCCCCCCACCCACATACCCCCCCCTCGCCCGACAGCCCCCCCCCCCCCGCCCCCCCCCGCCGGGACGATCCGGGTCAGGCTGGCGGCTGTGCCAGTGACGCTAAAAACGTGAACGAAAAAAAAAGATCAAAATTATTTATCACCACCCGGTGATAAATCAAAATTATTTATGAGCCCCCGGCCCCCCCGCCGCCCCCCCACCCCCCCACCCCCCACCTGCCCGCACGCACTTGTTGGAAGGGAGGACCCGGGTCAGGCTGGCCGCTGTGCCGGTGACGCTTAAATCATGAACGAAAAGAAAAAACAAAAATATCACCCCCACCCCACACCGGCTGCCCGGTGTGCCCGGCTCCGGGGACCGGCTCGGCTGCAACTTCTACCCGCCTCCGGGGATAGGCGGGCAGGTCTACTTCGCTCCGGGAACCGGACCGGCTGTCAGGTCTACCCGGCTCCGGGGTCCGGGTCGGCTGTCAGGTCTACCCGGCTCCGGGGACCGGATCGGCTGTCAGGTCTACCCGGCTCCGGGGACCCGACCGGCTGTCAGGTCTACCCGGCTCCGGGGACCGGATCGGCTGTCAGGTCTACCTCGCTCCGGGGACCGGGTCGGCTGTCAGGTCTACCCGGCTCCGGGGTCCGGGTCGGCTGTCAGGTCTACCTCGCTCCGGGGACCGGACCGGCTGTCAGGTCTACCTCGCTCCGGGGACCGGATCGGCTGTCAGGTCTACCCGGCTCCGGGGACCGGATCGGCTGTCAGGTCTACCCGGCTCCGGGGACCCGACCGGCTGTCAGGTCTACCTAGCCCCGGGGACCGGATCGGCTGTCAGGTCTACCCGGCTCCGGGGACCGGATCGGCTGTCAGGTCTACCTCGCTCCGGGGTCGGTATCGGCTGTCAGGTCTACCTCGCTCCGGGGACCGGGTCGGCTGTCAGGTCTACCCGGCCCCGGGGAGCGGATCGGCTGTCAGGTCTACCCGGCTCCGGGGACCGGATCGGCTGTCAGGTCTACCCGGCTCCGGGGACCGGAGCGGCCGTCAGGTCTACCTCGCTCCGGGGTCCGTATCGGCTGTCAGGTCTACCCGGCTCCGGGGACCGGATCGGCTGTCAGGTCTACCCGGCTCCGGGGACCGGGTCGGCTGTCAGGTCTACCTCGCTCCGGGGTCGGTATCGGCTGTCAGGTCTACCTCGCTCCGGGGACCGGATCGGCTGTCAGGTCTACCCGGCTCCGGGGACCGGATCGGCTATCAGGTCTACCCGGCTCCGAGGACCGGATCGGCTGTCAGGTCTACCCGGCTCCGGGGACCGGATCGGCTGTCAGGTCTACCTCGCTCCGGGGACCGGATCGGCTGTCAGGTCTACCCGGCTCCGGGGACCGGTTCGGCTGTCAGGTCTACCCCGCTCCGGGGACCCGACCGGCTGTCAGGTCTACCTCGCTCCGGGGACCGGATCGGCTGTCAGGTCTACCCGGCTCCGGGGACCGGATCGGCTGTCAGGTCTACCCGGCTCCGAGGACCGCGTCGGCTGTCAGGTCTACCCGGCTCCGGGGACCGGATCGGCTGTCAGGTCTACCCGGCTCCGGGGACCACCTCGGCTGTCAGGTCTACCCGGCTCCGGAGACCGGACCGGCTGTCAGGTCTACCCGGCTCCGGGGACCGGATCGGCTGTCACGTCTACCCGGCTCCGGCGGTACTTAGTGCCGGAGTGGCCGGGTAGACCTTGTGTCCGGAGCACGCACTTCCAGCCGCCGAAGGGGTCGCTGTTTTTCGTTACCTCCAGTTGTGTCATCGTAAGAGGCGGCGTGTTTGGCGCGCCTCCCCGGTGGGCAGTGCCTGCGCTCTTGAGGCCGTCCGGGGGTAGAGACGTGATTTTCCGTATATGGGAGGGAGTACTTACTCGGCTCCTAAGGGCTTCCAGCGCGAACGCGCATCCTGCGGGCTGACTTCCCGCTGAAAGCAGAGGTGAGGGGCGGCACCTCTGGCTACTCTCCTGGCAGACACGCGTGCATTACCGAACGAAATTTGTTGCTCCGGGGTAGGCGTCTCCCCGCTGGGCAGGGCGAAGAGCGGTGGCCGGCGGCGGTCACCGGCACTTTCGAATGCCGGAAGACCGGGGGAGACAAGCCTGCCGCGGCTTTCCCCCGGTCCTCTCGTGCTCAGTCCCCAGGGAACCGTGCTCCCGAGCGGGTGGACGGCGGCAGCCTCCCGCTCCCCCCCGCATTTTGCCT
>NW_026529831.1:0-2500 GCF_028500815.1 Rissa tridactyla | reverse complement strand
CGCGGGTAGACCTGGTGTCCCCACGCGCCTCCCGCCCGAGGGGTCCCCGTTTTTCGCTGCCTGCGGTCAAGTCGCCGTGAAAGGCGGCGGGCAGCGGGGCTCCTCCCCGGTGGGCAGAGCCAGCGCTCTTGGGGCTCGCCGCGGGCCGGGACGTAGTATCCCGTTTTACAGGAGGGAGCGGTGAGTCGCCTCCGCAGAAGGGCTTTAGCGAGCGTCCGCGGCGCTGTCCGGCTCCCGCGGAGGCAGGGCGAAGAGCGGCGGCGGCCGCCGCCGGCACTGGAACGCGCACGGCTGGGGAAGAAGGGGTCGGGCGGCGGCGGCGGCTTCCCAGCGCCCGAAGGGTCCGCTGACGGTGCGGGAGATGACGGGCGTCCGCTGACGGCGGGCTGCCGGGGAGAGCGCGGGCAGGCAGTGTGCGTGGTAAGCGGAGCTGGTGGCGCGGGGTGGGGGGGGCGGCGGCGGCGGCGGCGCTTTCCTCTCCTCCGCCGCCTGAGCCGGCTCGGGCAGGAGGAGGGAAGCGGTGGGCCGGCGAGTGGGCGGGAGGCTGTGGAGGGGGGCTCCCGCTGCCTTGCGCGCGGGGCTGGGGCGGAGCGGCAAAAGGGACCGCCGGCGCTGCGGTTTATGGGTGCGCGGTGCCCACATCGCCCCTGAGGCGGAGGCTCCGGCGGTGCACGGCCAGAGGGGTGACTGCTGTCCGTGAGCGTTCCCAGGCCTCCCCCACGGTGCCGGGAGAGAGGGGAGTCGTCCTCCCCGTGGCTCGGCTCTCCCCGTCCGGGCTGGGCTGGGCTGGGCTGGGCTGGGCTGGGCTGGGGGACACTTGCGGTGTGACAGGAGGGTGAGGGCTGTCGCCCCACCGTTTCCATCCCTCCCCCCGCGTTTCAGGCCACTCCGGAGCCGGGAAGAGCTCGTACCCCTCGTCTTTGAACCTCCGCAGCCCGGGTAGACCGGTCGGCCTGTTCTCCAGCCCCACAAACCGGCCCCCCCCCCCCCCCCCCCCCCCCGCCCCAAAGCCGTGCCGGGTAGACCTGGCAGATTGAGCGGAGATTGATTTTGTGGGCGTTTTCTTTGTTGTTTTTTTCCTCTCCTCCGTTGGTGTGTAGTCCTCCTCCGCCCCCGCCCCCCCCCCCCATTACCTGGCTTCGATTCTGTTTCTCGCCGTGCGAAGGAGGGCGGGTGACTTCAGCCGGGCCTGTGACCCGCTCGTCTTCCGGCAGCCCCCCCGGCCCGCGCCCTAGCCGCTGGAACCGGGCCCCGGGAGCCCAGGTCTCACCCCACGCGGCGGCGGCGGCGGCGGTGGGGCGGCAGCAGCAGCAGCTGCTTTCCCAAGGACGGGTGCCACGGGCAGAAGAGCGGCCCGAGGGCCTCCCCCCCCCCCCCCCCCCGACAGGCACAGGTGCAGGCCGGGCAAGGACGCGGCCCAGCGAGCCGGCTGTAACAGAGAAGGCGGCGTTCTGGAGAGCGTTACAAATCCTTTGCATCTCTTTCGGGCGTGCACCGTGCACCCCCGAAACACACCCGCCCCCCCCCCCCCCCCCCCCCCGGCCCTCCTCAGTCCCCCCTCCACACCCCCAAGACCCCGTCTGCCACCTCGCGCACACGTGCGCGCAACACAGACGCGCCGACGCAGACGAGCGCCCCCCCCCCCCCACCTCCCAGGCCAAGACCCCTCACGAGTGGCAGACACGGGCACACACCCAGCCCACCCACACCCACCCCGCGCCGCCCCACAACTCACCCACAGGCAGGGACCCGACTGACCCTCAAGGACCACACAGGCCTCCGGGACCCCTCTACCCGCCAAGGCAGCCAGGCATCTGGGTCACATCTGCCCCACAAGTACTGCACCCGCGCTGCCCCATCGCTGCCCCGCAAGTTCCCCCCGAGGAATGGCGGGCCTCAGGGCCCGCCGTCTCCCCCCAGGGAAGACAGGCCTGCGGGTGCCCCCGGCCCCACAGCTTCCCCACCAGTGCCCCACAGCAGCCTTGCAAGTGCTCCCCGAGGAACAGCAGGCTTCTGGGTCACATCTGCCCCACAAGTACTGCCCCCGTGCTGCCCCACGGCCGCCCCGCAAGCGCTCCCCGAGGAGCCGCAGGCCTCTGGGCCTGCCGTCTCCCCCCAGGGAAGACAGGCCTGCGGGTGCCCCCGGCCCCACAGCTTCCCCACCAGTGCCCCACAGCAGCCTTGCAAGTGCTCCCCGAGGAACAGCAGGCTTCTGGGTCACATCTGCCCCACAAGTACTGCCCCCACGGCTGCCCCACGGCCGCCCCGCAAGCGCTCCCCGAGGAACCGCAGGCCTCTGGGCCTGCCGTCTCCCCCCAGGGAAGACAGGCCTGCGGGTGCCCCCGGCCCCACAGCTTCCCCACCAGTGCCCCACAGCAGCCTTGCAAGTGCTCCCCGAGGAACAGCAGGCTTCTGGGTCACATCTGCCCCACAAGTACTGCCCCCACGGCTGCCCCGCAAGTGCTCCCCGAGGAACAGCATGCCTCGGGCCTGCCGTCTC
>NW_026529830.1:600000-771133 GCF_028500815.1 Rissa tridactyla | reverse complement strand
GCCTCAAAGCCACCCTTTCCCACCTGGCGCCGCGCCAGGCACAAAAATGGCCATACGGCTGGAGATGGGTCCCCCGCCCAGAGAGCCAGCAGGGAAAACTATGCCTTGTTCTAAAGCTCTTTGGGAACCGCTTGCGTAGCCCCACAGACCTGGGGGCTGCGGGCTTTCCTGCTGTCTTCAGCCTCAAAGCAACCCTTTCCCACTTGGCGCCCTATCAAGCACAAAAATGGCCTATGGCTGGAGATGGGTCCCATGCCCAAAGAGCCAGCAGGGAAAACTATGCCTTGTTCTAAAGCTCTTTGGGAACCGCTTGCGTAGCCGCACAGACCTGGGGGCTGCGGGCTTTCCTGCTGCCTTCAGCCTCAAAACCACCCTTTCCCACTTGGCCCCCGGCCAGGCACAAAAATGGCCATACGGCTGGAGATGGGTCCCCCTCCCAAAGAGCCAGCAGGGAAAACTATGCCTTGTTCTAAAGCTCTTTGGGAACCGCTTGCGTAGCCCCACAGACCTGGGGGCTGCGGGCTTTCCTGCTGCCTTCAGATTCAAAGCCATCCTTTTCCCTCTTGGGCTTCGCCAGGCACAAAAATGGCCATACGGCTGGAGATGGGTCCCCCGCCCAAAGAGCGAGCAGGGAAAACTATGCCTTGTTCTAAAGCTCTTTGGGAACCGCTTGCGTAGCCCCACAGACCTGGGGGCTGCGGGCTTTCCTGCTGCCTTCAGCCTCGACACCACCCTTTCCCACCTGGCGCCGCGCCAGGCTCAAAAATGGCCATACGGCTGGAGATGGGTCCCCCGCCCAGAGAGCCAGCAGGGAAAACTATGCCTTGTTCTAAAGCTCTTTGGGAACCGCTTGCGTAGCCCACAGACCTGGGGGCCTGCGGGCTTTCTGCTGCCTTCAAGCCTCAAAGCCACCCTTTCCCACTGGGCGCCGGGCCAGGCACAAAAATGGCCTATGGCTGGAGATGGGTCCCCCGAACAAAAGAGCCAGCAGGGAAAACTATGCCTTGTTCTAAAGCTCTTTGGGAACTGCTTGCGTAGCCCCACAGACCTGGGGGCTGCAGGCTTTCCTGCTGCCTTCAGCCTCAAAGCCACCCTTTCCCACTTGGCGCCCTATCAAGCACAAAAATGGCCTATGGCTGGAGATGGGTCCCAGGCCAAAGAGCCAGCAGGGAAAACTATGCCTTGTTCTAAAGCTCTTTGGGAACCGCTTGCTTGGCCCACAGACGTGGGGGCTGCGGGCTTCCTGCTGCCTTCAGCCTCGATACCACCCTTTCCCACTTGGCGCCGCGCCAGGCACAAAAATGGCCATACGGCTGGAGATGGGTCCCCCGCCCAAAGAGCCAGCAGGGAAAAATATGCCTTGTTCTAAAGCTCTTTGGGAACCGCTTGCGTAGCCCCACAGACCTGGGGGCTGCGGGCTTTCCTGCTGCCTTCACCCTCAAAACCACCCTTTCCCACTTGGCACTGCTCCAGGCTCAAAAATGGCCATACGGCTGCAGATGGGTCCCCCGCCCAGAGAGCAGCAGGGAAAACTATGCCCTTGTTCTAAAGCTCTTTGGAACCGCTTGCGTAGCCCCACAGACCTGGGGGCTGCAGGCTTTGCTGCTGCCTTCAGCCTCAAAGCCACCCTTTCCCACTTGCGCCGGGCCAGGCACAAAAATGGCCATACGGCTGGAGATGGGTCCCCCGCCCAAAGAGCCAGCAGGGAAAACTATGCCTTGTTCTAAAGCTCTTTGGGAACCGCTTGCGTAGCCCCACAGACCTGGGGGCTGCGGGCTTTCCTGCTGCCTTCAGCCTCAAAGCCACCCTTTCCCACTTGGCGCCGTGCCAGGCACAAAAATGGCCATACGGCTGGAGATGGGTCCCCCGCCCAAAGAGCCAGCAGGGAAAACTATGCCTTGTTCTAAAGCTCTTTGGGAACCGCTTGCGTAGCCCCACAGACCTGGGGGCTGCGGGCTTTCCTGCTGCCTTTAGCCTCGACACCACCCTTTCCCTCTTGGCGCCGTGCCAGGCACAAAAATGGCCGTACGGCTGGAGATGGGTCCCCCGCCCAAAGAGCCAGCAGGGAAAACTATGCCTTGTTCTAAAGCTCTTTGGGAACCGCTTGCGTAGCCCCACAGACCTTGGGGCTGCGGGCTTTCCTGCTGCCTTCAGCCTCGACAGCACCCTTTCCCACTTGGCTTCGCGCCAGGCACAAAAATGGCCTATGGCTGGAGATGGGTCCCATGCCCTAAGAGCGAGCAGGGAAAACTATGCCTTGTTCTAAAGCTCTTTGGGAACCGCTTGCGTAGCCCCACAGACCTGGGGGCTGCGGGCTTTCCTGCTGCCTTCAGCCTCAAAGCCACCCTTTCCCACTTGGCGCCGGGCCAGGGACAAAAATGGCCATACGGCTGGAGATGGGTCCCATGCCCAAAGAGCCAGCAGGGAAAACTATGCCTTGTTCTAAAGCTCTTTGGGAACCGCTTGCTTGGGCCCACAGACCTGGGGGCTGCAGGCTTTGCTGCTGCCTTCAGCCTCGACACCACTCTTACCCACTTGGCGCCGCGCCAGGCACAAAAATGGCCATACGGCTGGAGATGGGTCCCCCGCCCAAAGAGCCAGCAGGGAAAACTATGCCTTGTTCTAAGCTCTTTGGGAACCGCTTGCGTAGCCCCACAGACCTGGGGGCTGCAGGCTTTCCTGCTGCCTTCAGCCTCAAAGCCACCCTTTCCCACTACGCACCGCGCCAGGCACAAAAATGGCCATACGGCTGGAGATGGGTCCCCCGCCCCAAAGAGCCAGCAGGGAAAACTATGCCTTGTTCTACGCTCTTTGGGAACCGCTTGCGTAGCCCCACAGACCTGGGGGCTGCGGGCTTTCCTGCTGCCTTTAGCCTCGACACCACCCCTTTCCCTCTTGGCGCCGCGCCAGGCACAAAAATGGCCGTACGGCTGGAGATGGGTCCCCCGCCCAAAGAGCCAGCAGGGAAAACTATGCCTTGTTCTAAAGCTCTTTGGGAACCGCTTGCGTAGCCCCACAGACCTGGGGGCTGCGGGCTTTCCTGCTGCCTTCAGCCTCAAAGCCACCCTTTCCCACTTTGCGCCGGGCCAGGCACAAAAATGGCCATACGGCTGGAGATGGGTCCCCCGCCCAAAGAGCCAGCAGGGAAAACTATGCCTTGTTCTAAAGCTCTTTGGGAACCGCTTGCGTAGCCCCACAGACCTTGGGGCTGCGGGCTTTCCTGCTGCCTTCAGCGTCGACAGCACCCTTTCCCACTTGGCTTCGCGCCAGGCACAAAAATGGCCTATGGCTGGAGATGGGTCCCATGCCGTAAGAGCCAGCTGGGAAAACTATGCCTTGTTCTAAAGCTCTTTGGGAACCGCTTGCGTAGCACCACAGACCTGGGGGCTGCAGGCTTTGCTCCTGCCTTCAGCCTCAAAGCCACCCTTTCCCACCTTGCGCCGCGCCAGGCACAAAAATGGCCATACGGCTGGAGATGGGTCCCCCGCCCAGAGAGCCAGCAGGGAAAACTATGCCTTGTTCTAAAGCTCTTTGGGAACCGCTTGCGTAGCCCCACAGACCTGGGGGCTGCGGGCTTTCCTGCTGCCTTCAGCCTCAAAGCAACCCTTTCCCACTTGGCGCCCTATCAAGCACAAGAATGGCCTATGGCTGGAGATGGGTCCCATGCCCAAAGAGCCAGCAGGGAAAACTATGCCTTGTTCTAAAGCTCTTTGGGAACCGCTTGCGTAGCCGCACAGACCTGGGGGCTGCGGGCTTTCCTGCTGCCTTCAGCCTCAAAACCACCCTTTCCCACTTGGCCCCCGGCCAGGCACAAAAATGGCCATACGGCTGGAGATGGGTCCCCCACCCAAAGAGCCAGCAGGGAAAACTATGCCTTGTTCTAAAGCTCTTTGGGAACCGCTTGCGTAGCCCCACAGACCTGGGGGCTGCGGGCTTTCCTGCTGCCTTCAGATTCAAAGCCATCCTTTCCCTCTTGGGGCTTCGCCAGGCACAAAAATGGCCATACGGCTGGAGATGGGTCCCCCGCCCTAAGAGCCAGCAGGGAAAACTATGCCTTGTTCTAAAGCTCTTTGGGAACCGCTTGCGTAGCCCCACAGACCTGGGGGCTGCAGGCTTTGCTCCTGCCTTCAGCCTCAAAGCCACCCTTTCCCACCTGGCGCCGCGCCAGGCTCAAAAATGGCCATACGGCTGGAGATTGGTCCCCGCCCAGAGAGCCAGCAGGGAAAACTATGCCTTGTTCTAAAGCTCTTTGGGAACCGCTTGCGTAGCCCCACAGACCTGGGGACTGCGGGCTTTCCTGCTGCCTTCAGCCTCGACACCACCCTTTCCCACTTGGCGCCGCGCCAGGCCCAAAAATGGCCATACGACTGGAGATGGGTCCCCCGCCCAAAGAGCCAGCAGGGAAAACTATGCCTTGTTCTAAAGCTCTTTGGGAACCGCTTGCATAGCCCCACAGACCTGGGGGCTGCAGGCTTTCCTGCTGTCTTCAGCCTCAAAGCCACCCTTTCCCACTTGGCGCCCTATCAGGTACAAAAATGGCCATACGGCTGGAGATGGGTCCCCCGCCCAAAGAGCCAGCAGGGAAAACTATGCCTTGTTCTAAAGCTCTTTGGGAACCGCTTGCGTAGCCCCACAGACCTGGGGGCTGCGGGCTTTCCTGCTGCCTTCAGCCTCGACACCACCCTTTCCCACTTGGCGCCCTATCAGGCACAAAAATGGCCATACGGCTGGAGATGTGTCCCCCGCCCAAAGAGCCATCAGGGAAAACTATGCCTTGTTCTAAAGCTCTTTGGGAACCGCTTGCGTAGCCCCACAGACCTGGGGGCTGCGGGCTTTGCTGCTGCCTTCAGCCTCAAAGCCACCCTTTCCCACTTGGCGCCGCGCCAGGCACAAAAATGGCCATACGGCTGGAGATGGGTCCCCCGCCCAAAGAGCCAGCAGGGAAAATTATGCCTTGTTCTAAAGCTCTTTGGGAACCGCTTGCGTAGCCCCACAGACCTGGGGGCTGCGGGCTTTCCTGCTGCCTTTAGCCTCGACACAACCCTTTCCCACTTGGCGCCGCGCCAGGCTCAAAAATGGCCATACGGCTGGAGATGGGTCCCCCGCCCTAAGAGCCAGCAGGGAAAACTATGCCTTGTTCTAAAGCTCTTTGGGAACCGCTTGCGTAGCCCCACAGACCTGGGGGCTGCAGGCTTTGCTGCTGCCTTCAGCCTCAAAGCCACCCTTTCCCACCTGGCGCCGCGCCAGGCTCAAAAATGGCCATATGGCTGGAGTTGGTCCCCCGCCCAAAGAGCCAGCAGGGAAAACTATGCCTTGTTCTAAAGCTCTCTGGGAACCGCTTGCTTGGGCCCACAGACGTGGGGGCTGCGGGCTTTCCTGCTGCCTTCAGCCTCAAAACCACCCTATGCCACTACGCACCGCCCCAGGCACAAAAATAGCCATACGTCTGGAGATGGGTCCCCCACCCAAAGAGCCAGCAGGGAAAACTATGCCTTGTTCTAAAGCTCTTTGGGAACCGCTTGCGTAGCCCCACAGACCTGGGGGCTGCAGGCTTTCCTGCTGCCTTCAGACTCGACACCACCCTTTCCCACTTGGCGCCGCGCCAGGCTCAAAAATGGCCATACGGCTGGAGATGGGTCCCCCGCCCAAAGAGCCAGCAGGGAAAACTATGCCTTGTTCTAAAGCTCTTTGGGAACCGCTTGCATAGCCCCACAGACCTGGGGGCTGCAGGCTTTGCTGCTGCCTTCAGCCTCAAAGCCACCCTTTCCCACTTGGCGTCGCGCTAGGCACAAAAATGGCCATACAGCTGGAGATGGGTCCCCCGCCCAAGGAGCCAGCAGGGAAAACTATGCCTTGTTCTAAAGCTCTTTGGGAACCGCTTGCGTAGCCACACAGACCTGGGGGCTGCGGGCTGTCTTGCTGCCTTCAGCCTCAAAGCCACCCTTTCACACTTGGCGCCGCGCCAGGCACAGAAATGGCCATACGGCTGGAGATGGGTCCCATGCCCAAAGAGCCAGCAGGGAAAACTATGCCTTGTTCTAAAGCTCTTTGGGAACCGCTTGCGTAGCCCCACAGACCTGGGGGCTGCGGGCTTTCCTGCTGCCTTCAGCCTCAAAACCACCCTTTCCCACTACGCACCGCGCCAGGCACAAAAATGGCCATACGGCTGGAGATGGGTCCCCCGCCCAAAGAGCCAGCAGGGAAAATTATGCCTTGTTCTAAAGCTCTTTGGGAACCGCTTGCTTGGCCCCACAGACGTGGGGGCTGCGGGCTTTCCTGCTGCCTTCAGCCTCAAAACCACCCTATGCCACTACGCACTGCGTCAGGCACAAAAATAGCCATACGGCTGGAGATGGGTCCCCCACCCAAAGAGCCAGCAGGGAAAACTATGCCTTGTTCTAAAGCTCTTTGGGAACCGCTTGCGTAGCCCCACAGACCTGGGGGCTGCAGGCTTTGCTCCTGCCTTCAGCCTCAAAGCCACCCTTTCCCACCTGGCGCCGCGCCAGGCTCAAAAATGGCCATACGGCTGGAGATTGGTCCCCGCCCAGAGAGCCAGCAGGGAAAACTATGCCTTGTTCTAAAGCTCTTTGGGAACCGCTTGCGTAGCCCCACAGACCTGGGGACTGCGGGCTTTCCTGCTGCCTTCAGCCTCGACACCACCCTTTCCCACTTGGCGCCGCGCCAGGCCCAAAAATGGCCATACGACTGGAGATGGGTCCCCCCGCCCAAAGAGCCAGCAGGGAAAACTATGCCTTGTTCTAAAGCTCTTTGGGAACCGCTTGCATAGCCCCACAGACCTGGGGGCTGCAGGCTTTCCTGCTGTCTTCAGCCTCAAAGCCACCCTTTCCCACTTGGCGCCCTATCAGGTACAAAAATGGCCATACGGCTGGAGATGGGTCCCCCGCCCAAAGAGCCAGCAGGGAAAACTATGCCTTGTTCTAAAGCTCTTTGGGAACCGCTTGCGTAGCCCCACAGACCTGGGGGCTGCGGGCTTTCCTGCTGCCTTCAGCCTCGACACCACCCTTTCCCACTTGGCGCCCTATCAGGCACAAAAATGGCCATACGGCTGGAGATGTGTCCCCCGCCCAAAGAGCCAGCAGGGAAAACTATGCCTTGTTCTAAAGCTCTTTGGGAACCGCTTGCGTAGCCCCACAGACCTGGGGGCTGCGGGCTTTGCTGCTGCCTTCAGCCTCAAAGCCACTCTTTCCCACTTGGCGCCGCGCCAGGCACAAAAATGGCCATACGGCTGGAGATGGGTCCCCCGCCCAAAGAGCCAGCAGGGAAAATTATGCCTTGTTCTAAAGCTCTTTGGGAACCGCTTGCGTAGCCCCACAGACCTGGGGGCTGCGGGCTTTCCTGCTGCCTTTAGCCTCGACACAACCCTTTCCCACTTGGCGCCGCGCCAGGCTCAAAAATGGCCATACGGCTGGAGATGGGTCCCCCGCCCTAAGAGCCAGCAGGGAAAACTATGCCTTGTTCTAAAGCTCTTTGGGAACCGCTTGCGTAGCCCCACAGACCTGGGGGCTGCAGGCTTTGCTGCTGCCTTCAGCCTCAAAGCCACCCTTTCCCACCTGGCGCCGCGCCAGGCTCAAAAATGGCCATATGGCTGGAGTTGGTCCCCCGCCCAAAGAGCCAGCAGGGAAAACTATGCCTTGTTCTAAAGCTCTCTGGGAACCGCTTGCTTGGGCCCACAGACGTGGGGGCTGCGGGCTTTCCTGCTGCCTTCAGCCTCAAAACCACCCTATGCCACTACGCACCGCGCCAGGCACAAAAATAGCCATACGTCTGGAGATGGGTCCCCCACCCAAAGAGCCAGCAGGGAAAACTATGCCTTGTTCTAAAGCTCTTTGGGAACCGCTTGCGTAGCCCCACAGACCTGGGGGCTGCAGGCTTTCCTGCTGCCTTCAGACTCGACACCACCCTTTCCCACTTGGCGCCGCGCCAGGCACAAAAATGGCCATACGGCTGGAGATGGGTCCCCCGCCCAAAGAGCCAGCAGGGAAAACTATGCCTTGTTCTAAAGCTCTTTGGGAACCGCTTGCATAGCCCCACAGACCTGGGGGCTGCAGGCTTTGCTGCTGCCTTCAGCCTCAAAGCCACCCTTTCCCACTTGGCGTCGCGCTAGGCACAAAAATGGCCATACAGCTGGAGATGGGTCCCCCGCCCAAGGAGCCAGCAGGGAAAACTATGCCTTGTTCTAAAGCTCTTTGGGAACCGCTTGCGTAGCCACACAGACCTGGGGGCTGCGGGCTGTCTTGCTGCCTTCAGCCTCAAAGCCACCCTTTCACACTTGGCGCCGCGCCAGGCACAGAAATGGCCATACGGCTGGAGATGGGTCCCATGCCCAAAGAGCCAGCAGGGAAAACTATGCCTTGTTCTAAAGCTCTTTGGGAACCGCTTGCGTAGCCCCACAGACCTGGGGGCTGCGGGCTTTCCTGCTGCCTTCAGCCTCAAAACCACCCTTTCCCACTACGCACCGCGCCAGGCACAAAAATGGCCATACGGCTGGAGATGGGTCCCCCGCCCAAAGAGCCAGCTGGGAAAACTATGCCTTGTTCTAAAGCTCTTTGGGAACCGCTTGCTTGGCCCCACAGACGTGGGGGCTGCGGGCTTTGCTGCTGCCTTCAGCCTCAAAACCACCCTATGCCACTACGCACTGCGTCAGGCACAAAAATAGCCATACGGCTGGAGATGGGTCCCCCACCCAAAGAGCCAGCAGGGAAAACTATGCCTTGTTCTAAAGCTCTTTGGGAACCGCTTGCGTAGCCCCACAGACCTGGGGGCTGCAGGCTTTCCTGCTGTCTTCAGCCTCAAAGCCACCCTTTCCCACTTGGCGCCCTATCAGGCACAAAAATGGCCTATGGGTGGAGATGGGTCCCATGCCCAAAGAGCCAGCAGGGAAAACTATGCCTTGTTCTAAAGCTCTTTGGGAACCGCTTGCGTAGCCCCACAGACCTGGGGGCTGCGGGCTTTCCTGCTGCCTTCAGCCTCGATACCACCATTTCCCACTTTGCGCCGGGCCAGGCACAAAAATGGCCATACGGCTGGAGATGGGTCCCCCGCCCAAAGAGCCAGCAGGGAAAACTATGCCTTGTTCTAAAGCTCTTTGGGAACCGCTTGCGTAGCCCCACAGACCTTGGGGCTGCGGGCTTTCCTGCTGCCTTCAGCCTCGACAGCACCCTTTCCCACTTGGCTTCGCGCCAGGCACAAAAATGGCCTATGGCTGGAGATGGGTCCCATGCCGTAAGAGCCAGCTGGGAAAACTATGCCTTGTTCTAAAGCTCTTTGGGAACCGCTTGCGTAGCACCACAGACCTGGGGGCTGCGGGCTTTCCTGCTGTCTTCAGCCTCAAAGCAACCCTTTCCCACTTGGCGCCCTATCAAGCACAAAAATGGCCTATGGCTGGAGATGGGTCCCATGCCCAAAGAGCCATCAGGGAAAACTATGCCTTGTTCTAAAGCTCTTTGGGAACCGCTTGCGTAGCCGCACAGACCTGGGGGCTGCGGGCTTTCCTGCTGCCTTCAGCCTCAAAACCACCCTTTCCCACCTTGCGCCGCGCCAGGCACAAAAATGGCCATACGGCTGGAGATGGGTCCCCCGCCCAGAGAGCCAGCAGGGAAAACTATGCCTTGTTCTAAAGCTCTTTGGGAACCGCTTGCGTAGCCCCACAGACCTGGGGGCTGCGGGCTTTCCTGCTGCCTTCAGCCTCAAAACCACCCTTTCCCACTTGGCGCTGCGCCAGGCACAAAAATGGCCATACGGCTGGAGATGGGTCCCCCGCCCAAAGAGCCAGCAGGGAAAATTATGCCTTGTTCTAAAGCTCTTTGGGAACCGCTTGCGTAGCCCCACAGACCTGGGGGCTGCGGGCTTTCCTGCTGCCTTCAAGCCTCAAAGCCACCCTTTCCCACTGGGCGCCGGGCCAGGCACAAAAATGGCCTATGGCTGGAGATGGGTCACCCGAACAAAGAGCCAGCAGGGAAAACTATGCCTTGTTCTAAAGCTCTTTGGGAACTGCTTGCGTAGCCCCACAGACCTGGGGGCTGCAGGCTTTCCTGCTGCCTTCAGCCTCAAAGCCACCCTTTCCCTCTTGGGGCTTCGCCAGGCACAAAAATGGCCATACGGCTGGAGATGGGTCCCCCGCCCAAAGAGCGAGCAGGGAAAACTATGCCTTGTTCTAAAGCTCTTTGGGAACCGCTTGCGTAGCCCCACAGACCTGGGGGCTGCGGGCTTTCCTGCTGCCTTCAGCCTCGACACCACCCTTTCCCACTTGGCGCCGCGCCAGGCACAAAAATGGCCATACGGCTGGAGATGGGTCCCCCGCCCTAAGAGCCAGCAGGGAAAACTATGCCTTGTTCTAAAGCTCTTTGGGAACCGCTTGCGTAGCCCCACAGACCTGGGGGCTGCAGGCTTTGCTGCTGCCTTCAGCCTCAAAGCCACCCTTTCCCACCTGGCGCCGCGCCAGGCTCAAAAATGGCCATACGGCTGGAGATGGGTCCCCGCCCAGAGAGCCAGCAGGGAAAACTATGCCTTGTTCTAAAGCTCTTTGGGAACCGCTTGCGTAGCCCCACAGACCTGGGGACTGCGGGCTTTCCTGCTGCCTTCAGCCTCGACACCACCCTTTCCCACTTGGCGCCGCGCCAGGCACAAAAATGGCCATACGGCTGGAGATGGGTCCCCCGCCCAAAGAGCCAGCAGGGAAAACTATGCCTTGTTCTAAAGCTCTTTGGGAACCGCTTGCATAGCCCCACAGACCTGGGGGCTGCGGGCTTTCCTGCTGTCTTCAGCCTCAAAGCCACCCTTTCCCACTTGGCGCCCTATCAGGCACAAAAATGGCCATACGGCTGGAGATGGGTCCCCCGCCCAAAGAGCCAGCAGGGAAAACTATGCCTTGTTCTAAAGCTCTTTGGGAACCGCTTGCGTAGCCCCACAGACCTGGGGGCTGCGGGATTTCCTGCTGCCTTCAGCCTCGACACCAGCCTTTCCCACTTGGCGCCCTATCAGGCACAAAAATGGCCATACGGCTGGAGATGGGTCCCCCGCCCAAAGAGCCAGCAGGGAAAACTATGCCTTGTTCTAAAGCTCTTTGGGAACCGCTTGCGTAGCCCCACAGACCTGGGGGCTGCGGGCTTTGCTGCTGCCTTCAGCCTCAAAGCCACCCTTTCCCACTTGGCGCCGTGCCAGGCACAAAAATGGCCTATGGCTGGAGATGGGTCCCATGCCCAAAGAGCCAGCAGGGAAAACTATGCCTTGTTCTAAAGCTCTTTGGGAACCGCTTGCTTGGCCCCACAGACCTGGGGGCTGCAGGCTTTCCTGCTGCCTTCAGCCTCAAAGCCACCCTTTCCCACTACGCACCGCGCCAGGCACAAAAATGGCCATATGGCTGGAGATGGGTCCCCCGCCCAAAGAGCCAGCAGGGAAAACTATGCCTTGTTCTAAAGCTCTCTGGGAACCGCTTGCTTGGGCCCACAGACGTGGGGGCTGCGGGCTTTGCTGCTGCCTTCAGCCTCGACACCACCCTATGCCACTACGCACCGCGCCAGGCACAAAAATAGCCATACGTCTGGAGATTGGTCCCCCACCCAAAGAGCCAGCAGGGAAAACTATGCCTTGTTCTAAAGCTCTTTGGGAACCGCTTGCGTAGCCCCACAGACCTGGGGGCTGCGGGCTTTCCTGCTGCCTTCATCCTCAAAGCCACCCTTTCCCACTTGGCGCCGCGCCAGGCACAAAAATGACCATACGGCTGGAGATGGGTCCCCCGCCCAAAGAGCCAGCAGGGAAAACTATGCCTTGTTCTAAAGCTCTTTGGGAACCGCTTGCATAGCCCCACAGACCTGGGAGCTGCAGGCTTTCCTGCTGTCTTCAGCCTCAAAGCCACCCTTTCCCACTTGGCGCCCTATCAGGCACAAAAATGGCCTATGGGTGGAGATGGGTCCCATGCCCAAAGAGCCAGCAAGGAAAACTATGCCTTGTTCTAAAGCTCTTTGGGAACTGCTTGCTTGGCCCCACAGACGTGGGGGCTGCGGGCTTTCCTGCTGTCTTCAGCCTCGACACCACCCTTTCCCACTTGGCGCCCTATCAGGCACAAAAATGGCCATACGGCTGGAGATGGGTCCCCCGCCCAAAGAGCCAGCAGGGAAAACTATGCCTTGTTCTAAAGCTCTTTGGGAACCGCTTGCGTAGCCCCACAGACCTGGGGGCTGCAGGCTTTCCTGCTGCCTTCAGACTCGACACCACCCTTTCCCACTTGGCGCCGCGCCAGGCACAAAAATGGCCATACGACTGGACATGTGTCCGCCGCCCAAAGAGCCAGCAGGGAAAACTCTGCCTTGTTCTAAAGCTCTTTGGGAACCGCTTGCGTAGCCCCACAGACCTTAGGGCTGCAGGCTTTGCTGCTGCCTTCAGCCTCAAAACCACCCTTTCCCACTTGGCGCCGCGCCAGGCTCAAAAATGGCCATACGGCTGGAGATGGGTCCCCCGCCCAAAGAGCCAGCAGGGAAAACTATGCCTTGTTCTAAAGCTCTTTGGGAACCGCTTGCGTAGCCCCACAGACCTGGGGGCTGCAGGCTTTCCTGCTGCCTTCAGCCTCAAAGCCACCCTTTCCCACTTGGCGTCGCGCTAGGCACAAAAATGGCCATACAGCTGGAGATGGGTCCCCCGCCCAAGGAGCCAGCAGGGAAAACTATGCCTTGTTCTAAAGCTCTTTGGGAACCGCTTGCGTAGCCCCACAGACCTGGGGGCTGTGGGCTTTCCTGCTGCCTTCAGCCTCAAAGCCACCCTTTCACACTTGGCGCCGCGCCAGGCACAAAAATGGCCATACGGCTGGAGATGGGTCCCATGCCCAAAGAGCCAGCAGGGAAAACTATGCCTTGTTCTAAAGCTCTTTGGGAACCGCTTGCGTAGCCCCACAGACCTGGGGGCTGCGGGCTTTCCTGCTGCCTTCAGCCTCAAAACCACCCTTTCCCACTTGGCGCCGCGCCAGGCACAAAAATGGCCATACGGCTGGAGATGGGTCCCCCGCCCAAAGAGCCTGCAGGGAAAGCTTTGTCTACAGTCAGTCAAGGTCGACGTACTCAACACTGATAAGAAAGATCACATGTGTTCTTGTGGTGAGGGATATCAAGTGGAAATCCTTCTCGCGGAGTGATCAAGCGATTTAAACTTTTCATCATAATCCAAAGTCTAACATGCAAAACAATTGTCTAAGTAAAGCACAATACAGTGAGTATTAGTAAAACAACAACAGAGTGAAGCATCTTGTTATAAAGTCCTGTAACTGTCGGTGACCATCCAAAAAGAGGATCTCCCCATCTATGTCCTTCGCCTCTCTTCACTCTTTCCAACGCTTTGTGTATTTCTTCAACCTGATGATGGACGGTAATCAAAGTTGTCTGTCTATTTTCTTGGGCCTCTTTCAAGAGTCGCTTCAATTCATTGTGTTTTAGCAGCTTCTTCACCAGGGAGAGATTCATTCCGATAGGGGTAGGCAACAATCTCGAATCAACGTATAATTAGGTTGTAGCAATTGAAAAGACGTAACAGGAGCTTAATAATTGAAGTCGCATCCCGTAACTTTGTGTTAGTAAAGTTCAAACACAAAGATTTGAGTGATTACTATGTCATCTCTGAATACAAGACTACAGGGAGACCTCATGCTAACGCACCCTTTCCCAATATAGTCAAGCACAGTCTCTGGGGTTTCATCGGGATGTGTCTCAAAGTGACAAACATTCTGGTTGGTGTCAAGACAAAGGTCTTGTGCTTTGAGAGTATTACTCTCACAAATGAATCCTTGTTGGTCTCGTGAAACGCATGCGTCAACATCAGCAGTTTGCCATTTAGTCTCATTTTGTCGTGCCCAACCTCTGTGCTGTGTTGGATAGAGTAGAGCTCCTTGGTGATTCAACCCCAGTGCGATGATTGGGTATGTGGTGTATACGGAGGCATTGCGTATCGTTAAGACAAAAGCTGTGGCTTTGCTCTCAGTGGGATCGTAGGTGAAATTAACCAGATACCACCTGGACTGAAATTTTTTCTCAAATTCAATTGCGTTATCCCATATTACTTTTCGAATTTCGGTGGGCAAGGTGCCTTCTTTACCTTCCCTTATGATTGCGGCTGTCATAGATTGCATCCACAATTGGGCTTGGATACAACTAAGAGCCAAGGAAACATTGGTTTGAGTTGTACCAAGTGCATCTGTGATCAGCTGATGGTCTTTTTCACCCGTTTCTTCCCATTGAGGCAATATATTCTATAAAAGCCGTTGGTGGTTTCCCAATGCTAATAGAGAGGACCGTAGGGGATGTCTTAATTTGTCCAGATCAGTAGCGGTTGTGACTAGTTTGTTGGCAAGTATCTCAGCATCTATACTATTCAAGACTCCCAGGCCTGTTCCTAAGATACCAGTCGCATCCCTCTTCCGTCCGTGTGAAGTGGCAAGAGTTCGTTTGCGTAACCATGCTGACCATTCTGCATAAGATGTACTCAGGAATGGTGAGCAGGTGGGTTTGATCGCAGAGATTTTAATCTGCATTGACAATTCTGCTCGTTTGAGGGAATATGTGGGATTAAACAGTACCTGTTGTTGACCTGTGTGTGTTTAATAACGTAAGGGCCAATGTTGAAAATGTAAGGAGTTAGTCTAATGGAGGGCTTAGAAAAGAGAGAGGTGGTTTTTTTTTTTTTCTCTTAGAAGAGAGAGCCTTTGAGAGTTTGTGGGGTGTAGGTTCTGGATTCATTTCAGCAAGTTCAGGTGTATTTGAGTCAATCATAAATTCAAATAACAATTCTGTGCCCTTGTAGCCCCAAATACAGTACACTACTGTAGGTTTGATGAAAGTGAAATTGTGCCAGCAATCTGAATTTGGCTCCATAATTTTGTAACAATCAGTGTTGTATTTGTCCGCTTTGGTAGAGTCTACATAGATGGTTTTAATTACAGTTGGCCTGTGGTGATTAGACCCGTTGATAAATCGGCAACCAATGTGTGTTCTTGTGGAATAATTACTAAATTGGCCAAGAATACAAAAATACAGCATTGTTCACACATTAAGGAAAGTCATAAAATCAAGAGGCTTCTGAGGTAGAATACAGCCGCAGCTAGCACACGAAGAATGCAACAGCTGTGATTCCCTGTACAAGGTTGTTTGCGAAACTACACGAGGGATGGAACGGAACGCGCTTGTTCCGTGGCCTTCCCTTGTGACGAATAGCAGATATGGGGACGAGATGGTACTACGGAACTGATAAGCGGCTTACACGCCACCCGAGCCAACATTTCGTCAAATGTTGATGAAATGCTGTCCTTTTGTGCGAACTTTGCTCACCACAATGTATCAAAACACACCTCCATCCCGGAGGCTATCCGCCCCCGAGGTGTGAACACTCCTCCTTGAGTACATTAATCATAATAAAAGTACATATGACTAAAGTCACTCAAACTCCACTTTGAAGTTAAAAAAATAATATAAAAATAGCCCAAGAGAGGGGGGATGTCTGGGAAGACACCATCGCGAAGAATCCCACCGCTGTTTTCTGGGATCAGTCGACGGGCTGAGCCTTTCTTCCCCCTCATAAGGACGCCTTTGGGTAAGACTTTGATTACACCGAGTGCTTTCTCGGGGACTCTAGAAATTTCTCTAGAGAATCTCTACCCTACATTTATAGCCAGGCTGTATCGTTTATAATTTTGTCACGCGTTTGTCTATTTAACAATGTCTTTATTTGCACGTGCTTTGCAGACAGTGTATTTATCACCGGCAATCCTAAAGAACCTGTATATCTGTTGTTTAAATAAACTGCACTGTTTCAGTAGCTAGTCGTTTCGCTTTCTCACTGAACGCGACCAAAACTTGAGAGAGGCCGTGCTGGTTCAGGAGCACGACTAGACTGAAGGTGCAGCCCACTATTAGTGTCTCCAAATCGTAATAGTTTAACACATATTAAACGCGATTGGGCTGATAGTGCTGAATTGGGCATCACTCAGAATTGAAACCCAGCCGCACCTGGCCTCCCACCTCGGTGAGGAGTGTTAGAACGCAAGGGGGTTTATCTTCTGCCAAAACCGCTTGGCCCCGTTTCACGCAACAGAATTTGGCGTAGTCGGCAGGATTGCCATGGATAAACTGCTGCAAAAATATGATTGTGCCCCTTCCCAGGGTGGGAAGGAGTGGGCCCAAAAATTTTGGAAGGATGAAGAGAAAGTGGTGGAACGTATTGAAGAGCGTCGGGTTTCACAGAAGCTCAGAGCGGGGAAAGGCAAGGGTGTGATTTGTGCTGTGTTAGGCGCCTGTTTATCTTGTGCACAACAAGAAGCTAGAGAAACCCCCGCTCCTAATCTGATTTCAGCTGTAGAATATGCAACCCTGAAATCGGAGAATGAGGTGCTGAAGTCATCATTAGCCTTGCAAAAGGAGACAGGAGAAAGATTAAGAACTCAAGTCGATAAGCTTGTGAGTGAGAATGAATGTTTAGGAAACCGGAATGCTCAACTTGGGAGTGAAAATCGCCAACTTAAAATGTTATTGAAAGGGTGACCGGGCTCTTAGATAAAATGCAGCCCTCGACCCAGGTCCAACAGATTCGTAAGTTAATGTGTTATCCAAATTCCGGAACCCAGACCGGAGATTTTTTTGTCTAATAGTGAGGATGACGAAGAAGATGAGGAGGAAAGGACTTTTACTTTGAAATCCCAAGTTTTTCCTTTACGTCCTCTGGTTAAAACTGAAACTGCAGTTGATGATGGTGATGAAATTCACACCACTGTGCGTACCGTTCCATGGACACCAACCGAGTTAACAAAAATAAGGGAGAAATATTCGAGGCGACCAGAAGAGTCAGCTGTTGAGTACGTGTGGCGAGTTTCTTCTGAAGGGGGGGGCAGAATTATGCTGAGTGAGGAAGAAGCAGGAGACTCTTGGGGACCAGGAGTGTTTTTAACCACTATGCCTGGGGATCATAATTATTCCCTAACCGCTCGAGCAGCCTATTGGGCAAGGGGTATGGATCCGCGAGAGAGGGGGGAGCCGTTAGAGATTAGAGCTACAGGCTACTCTGATCTGTTTGCGGCTGTACGGAAAGCAGCTTGTCTGCAAGCCATGTATGACAGAGAGGAATTTCGGAAATCCCCAATGTCAGCCCCTATCGACCCGGATCGATTAGCCCCTCTCATCCGTGGTCTTCCCGATTGCCTGAAACCGTTCCTTGTTCGCACTCAAGATCGTATACGGGATGCTCGGGGTGCTCATGGGCGGGGCCGTCGTCACTACATGCCCACCTGGAATGTACAGGAAATAGATCAATATGGGCGCCGAATGGGCTGGGCCAGCCAAACTAGTGAGAAATCCTCCGAACACCCGCGAAAGGTTCGCCAAGTCCAAACTCACACTCAAAACCCTAAATCAGAGGGAAGGTTTAAGCCTGATAAGGACCGGAATGAGTTGTGGCGTAAAGCCCTACAATTAGGGGTGCCCCGACAATTCTTGCACGGTGACCCTACGGGAGATCTCCGTACGCTAGTCCAATCTCTACCTAGAAAGAATAATGCGGCTGGGGAGAAAAGTCTAACCAGAGAATCCCCAAGCCGTGAGAAAACTGTGCCTTCTGCACCGGAACATAACTTGATTGATTTGACAGAGTCCCAGCCACAACACTCCTATCCCCGGGGAGGGCACTGAGCAACCCTGTCGGGCAGGTACTAGCAATCCAATGGCGCTCTCATAAAGACTCCGAACCTGTTATTGTCATTCCTGTTGGACCCCGGAAGATATTGGTAAATTTTATTATTGATACCGGAGCCCAAATGTCTGCAATCACTAACGAAACAGCACAACTTCTAGGTATAAATCCCACCCGACGCAGAGTCAACTTCACAGGAATTGATGGTGTGGTAAAAACATGGCACACTGCAAAAATTAACCTCTGGTTGCCGGGAGAGCAGCGAATGACTAGGGCAGAAGTGTTAGTGGGTGCCTCACATAGACCCGACTCAAAGTGTCAGGGACCCGCACAGGAAGTTAAATTCCTGGGGGTCTGGTGGATTAAGGGAGCTGCTTCTGTCCCTCAGGATACCCTGAAAAAATAGAACATGGACAGAATCCTTCCAGCACGAAGGAGTTACAGCAGGTCCTGGGAACTTTAAGTTATTGGCGTAAACACATCCCTGGCTTTTCCATCATTGCTCGCCCCCTTCATAGCTTGGCAAAAAAGGGTAAATCCTGGGTGTGGACTGAACAACACACTAATGCTCTGCAATTACTAATAAAGGAGCTAAGGTTATTCCAACAACTTGGCCCCATACATCCAACTGACCCTGTCCATGTAGAATGGGGGCTCAGTGAACATGGTTCCCGTTGTAATTTATGGCAGAAGGGACCAGCAGGACCGGAGAGACCATTAGAATTTTGCTCCCACTCCTTCAATGATACTGAATGCAGCTATTCAGACCTGGAGAAGGGTTTACTGTCCCTGGTGCGAGCGTTGCAACGAGCAGAGCAGATAAGAAGAGAACAGAGTGTGATCTTTCCTGGGACCTTTTCGCCTCCCAGATGTGGTCCTTAAAGGGACACCACCACCAGCTGGCATTGCCCAGAGAGCTACAGTTCGAAAGTGGTATGCTTATTTAGAAGGCATTAATGAAATCAAGCCAGTCTCTGAAGGCAGTGTTAAAGTATCCAAGGCTACTTCACAAGGATACCAAAGGATATAGATGGTGCCCTATTGTTCCAATCCCCACCAAACAGACCATCTCCGATCCAAGAAGCACCTCCTTTGAGGGACAGCAGTGATCTTAGAGGAGTGTGGTTTACTGGTGCGTCATCTCACCGTTAAAAAAATAAGTGCAAATATAAGGCCGTAGCACTGGAAGTAACAACGGGAGAAAGAGCAATTGAAATAGGGGAGGGTAGGGGAACTCAGAGCTGTCCTACTAGCTGCACAACATGGAGCTACTTACATTTACACTGACTCATATGCTGTTCTTAAAGGAGCCACTGAATGGCTAGGACACTGGGCAGCCAACGATTGGCAGGTGAATAGAGTCCCAGTTTGGGAGACAGATAATTGGAAGCAACTGTTGGAAATAGGAGGACAGAGACCATTGCACATTGCTTGGGTAAAAGGCCACGATCGTTCAAACTCGATCACTGCTCAGTTCAACCAACAGGTAGATGGCCTCACGCGGCTGCAACAAATTGACATTGTAGATGATGGTCGGGAATGGGAACGCTTACTTGAATCGTTACATGTTAAACGTGGCCGCACAGGCCGTCCTGACCTGTATCGGGAAGGTGGGTGGCTTGTGTCAGTTAAGCTGTGCGAACAAATAGTAACTGCCTGTTCACAATGTCGCCTACGACTCAGCAAAGATCATCCGAGTAAGGCGCCTCCCTTACACATGCGGGACAAGAAAGCGTTGTGGCATTCATGGCAGCTTGATTATATTGGGCCCTTGAGATCATCAGGTGGGAAAAGATATGTCCTGGTAGGAGTGGAGATTATCTCCAGCCTCAGTATGGCCAGCAGTTTCAAACCAGCTACGAGGGACAACACAGTGAAAGGCCTAACAGGGTGGTTCAGCACACTTCCCCTTCCCGACGAAATCCAGAGTGATAACGTTTCACACTTTACGGCTTCGGTGGTACAAGATTGGGCCAAGGAAGAAGGGATTCGATGGGTATTTCATACTCCCTGTTATCCCCAGGCTAATGGCATTGTTGAACGCACCAATAGATTGGTTAAGCGTTTTGCAAAAAGTCATGAACCTGGTTGGCATTTGCGATTGGATGATGCCATCTATCAACTAAATAACAAATGGAGTGGAGACGGCTGTCCTAAAATGAAAGCTTTCTGTGTACCTGCCAATATTATCTCGCCAAAGGCTGCCAATGAACCGGGAAAATACCCCGGAAGATTTCACCCTGGACTACCTGTGTTAGTGAAAATGCCTCAAAATGGGACGGTGCCAATGGTGCTAGCTACTCCCAAAAATCCCTATGCATGGGAAGCCAAGGATTGTTCAGGGAAGATACACCGGATCAGCACCCGGTGGACCGCACCTTCTTTTTAACCCCGTCGGTCGAATAAGACCGAGCAGATTTTCTTTTCCTTTATGTCTTACAGGAACCTTGGATGAGCTGTACAGACGGATTGGCCTACGCTACCTTTGAATGTCTCCAGGGAATCCTGACATTGAACCTGGCAATAATACTACTTTTATGATGTATGGCTATTTGGAGGCCCAAATTCTAAAATGACGAATTGGCAGATGGAATTGATGCTATTCAGTTTCACCTTTTTATTCCCTGTTGTTTGTAGTCAAAGAGACCCAGAGTGGCCATGGTCTCAAGCCTTTCTCGTCTATAATACAAGACTACAGGGAGACCTCATGCTAACGCACCCTTTCCCAATATAGTCAAGCACAGTCTCTGGGGTTTCATCGGGATGTGTCTCAAAGTGACAAGCATTCTGGTTGGTGTCAAGACAAAGGTCTTGTGCTTTGAGAGTATTACTCTCACAAATGAATCCTTGTTGGTCTCGTGAAACGCATGCGTCAACATCAGCAGTTTGCCATTTAGTCTCATTTTGTCGTGCCCAACCTCTGTGCTGTGTTGGATAGAGTAGAGCTCCTTGATGATTCAACCCCAGTGCGATGATTGGGTATATGGTGGATACTGAGGCATTGCGTATCGTTAAGACAAAAGCTGTGGCTTTGCTCTCAGTGGGATCGTAGGTGAAATTAACCAGATACCACCAGGATTGAAATTTTCTCTCAAACTCAATTGCGTTATCCCATATTACTTTTCGAATTTCGGTGGGCAAGGTGCCTTCTTCACCTTCCCTTATGATTTATGAGTTTTTGCAAAACGCTTAACCAATCCGTTGGTGCATTCAACAATGCCATTAGCCTGAGGATAATAGGGAGTATGAAATACCCATCGAATCCCTTCTTCTTTGGCCCAATCTTGTACCACTGTAGCGGTAAAGTGTGAACCGTTATCACTTTGGATTTCCTCGGGAAGGGGAAGTGTGCTGAACCACCCTTTTAGGCCTTTCACTGTGTTGTCCCCAGCAGCTGATTTGAAGCCAGTGGCCATACTGAGGCTGGAGATAATCTCCACTCCGACTAGGACATATCTTTTCCCACCTGATGATCTCAAGGGCCCAATATAATCAATCTGCCATGAATGCCACAACATTTTCTTGTCCCGCATGTGTAAGGGAGGCGCCTTACTCGGATGATCTTTGCTGAGTCGTAGGCGACATTGTGACCAGGCAGTTACTACTTGTTCGCACAGCTTAACCGACACAGGCCACCCCCGGGCTAGACCTTCCTGATACAGATCAGCACGGCCTGTATGGCCAGGCTTAATATGTAACCATTCCCGACCATCATCTACAGTGTCAATTTGTTGTAGCCGCGTGAGGCTATCTACCTGTTGGTTGAACTGAGCAGTGATCGAGTTTGAACGATCGTGGCCTTTTACCCAAGCAATGTGCAATGGTCTCTGTCCTCCTATTTCCAACAGTTGCTTCCAACTGTCTGTCTCCCAGATCGGGACTCTATTCACCTGCCAATCATTGGCTGCCCAGTGTCCTAGCCATTCAGTGGCTCCTTTAAAAACAGCATATGAGTCAGTGTAAATGTAAGTAGCTCCATGTTGTGCAGCTAGTAGGACGGCTCTGAGTTCCCCTACTTGTGCCCTACCTTCTCCTGTTTCAATTGCTCTTTCCCCCGTTGCTACTTCCAGTGCTACGGCCTTGTATTTCCACTTACTGTTCTCACGGTGAGATGACACACCAGTAAACCACACTCCTGTAAGATCACTGCCTGCTTTCAGAGGAGGTGCTTCTTGGATTGGAGATGGTCTGTTTGGTGGGGATTGGAACAATAGGGCACCATCTCTATCCTTCTGGAGCATGGATACTTTGATACTACCTTCAGAGACTGGCATGATATCATTAATGCCTTCTAAATAAGCATACCACTTTCGAACTGTGGGTTTCTGGGCAATGCCAGCTGGCGGTGCTGTCCCTTTACGGACCACATCTAGGAGTCGAAAAGGGCCCCGAACAATCACGCTCTGTTCTCTCCTTATCTGCTCTGCTCGTTGCAATGCTCGCACCAGGGACAGTAAACCCTTCTCCAGGTCTGAATAGCTGCTCTCAGTATCATTAAAGGCGTGAGAGCTAAATTCTAATGGTCTCTCCGGTCCTGCTGGTCCCTTCTGGCATAAATTACAACGGGAACCATGTTCACTGAGCCCCCATTCTACATGGACAGGGTCAGTTGGATGTATGGGGCCAAGTTGTTGGAATAACCTTAGCTCTTTTATTAGCAATTCTAGTGCATTAGTGTGTTGTTCAGTCGACTCCCAGGATTTACCTTTTTTGAGCAAACAATAAAGGGGGCGAGCAATGATGGAAAAGCCAGGGATGTGTTTACGCTAATAACTTAAAGTTCCCAGGACTTGCTGTAACTCCTTCGTGCTGGAAGGATTCTGTCCATGTTCTATTTTTTCAGGGTATCCTGAGGGACAGAAGCAGCTCCCTTAATCCACCAGACCCCCAGGAATTTAACTTCCTGTGCGGGTCCCTGACACTTTGAGTCGGGAATTTCCAATCCCAAATCTGATAATGTTTTTCGGATGTTTTCCATCATGTCTTGTACACTTTCTTGGTTCTCTCCCCTATTAAGATGTCATCAATAATATATTGGTATACTGTACATCCCTGTGAAACAGGAATCTCTGATAGCACTTTAGCCAAAGCATTATGGGCAATAGTGGGGGAATGTTTGTATCCTTGCGGAAAGCGGTTAAAGGTATATTGCACTCCTTTCCATGTGAATGCAAACTGCGCTTTGTCCTGCTCAAGGAGGAGAATCATAAAAAAATATGTCTTTAAAATCTAAGGCAACCCTGCAAGGATGGGCAGCTCCTTTTATCATTGTCACAATTTCCGCGATATTCGGAACAGCAGCGGTCAGAGGTGCAGTGTTGGCGTTTAATTTTCCGTAATCTACTGTGAAACGCCATTGCCTTTTTGGTTTCTTTACTGGCCACACCGGTGAAAAATAAGGCGAGTGAATCCTCTTAATGATGTCCCTTTTTTTCTAAATTTGATACCAATCTGTCTGCTCCTGCAACAGCAGTTGCAGGCAGTGGATACTACAGGACACCAGAGATTTTAGAGGGAGGGAAAAGTATGGAAGTTTCCAATAGACTCAATTTCACTGTGTCTATTACTTTTTCAAATCCTGCAAAACTTCACACTGTGGAGACATCATTAAGAAAAGTCATTAAGAAACCCTCGGACGGCAGGCTTTCGTGACGCCTTCAGCCTCAAAATCACCCTTTCCCACGTGGCGCCGCGCCAGGCACAAAAATGGCCATACGACTGGAGATGGGTCCCCTGCCAAAAGAGCCAGCAGGTAAAACTATGCCTTGTTCTAAAGCTCTTTGGGAACCGCTTGCGTAGCCCCACAGACCTGGGGGCTGCGGGCTTTGCTGCTGCCTTCAGCCTCAAAACCACCCTTTCCCACTTGGCGCCGTGCCAGGCACAAAAATGGCCATACGGCTGGAGATGGGTCCCCCGCCCAAAGAGCCAGCTGGGAAAACTATGCCTTGTTCTAAAGCTCTTTGGGAACCGCTTGCTTGGCCCCACAGACCTGGGGGCTGCAGTCTTTGCTGCTGCCTTCAGCCTCAACACCACCCTTTCCCACTTGGCGCCGGGCCAGGGACAAAAATGGCCATACGGCTGGAGATGGGTCCCCTGCCAAAAGAGCCAGCAGGGAAAACAATGCCTTGTTCTAAAGCTCTTTGGGAACCGCTTGCGTAGCCCCACAGACGTAGGGGCTGCGGGCTTTCCTGCTGCCTTCAGCCTCAAAACCACCCTATGCCACTACGCACCGCGTCAGGCACAAAAATAGCCATACGGCTGGAGATGGGTCCCCCACCCAAAGAGCCAGCAGGGAAAACTATGCCTTGTTCTAAAGCTCTTTGGGAACCGCTTGCTTGGCCCCACAGACCTTGGGGCTGCGGGCTTTCCTGCTGCCTTCAGCCTCGACACCACCCTTTCCCACTTGGCGCCGCATCAGGCACAAAAATGGCCTATGGCTGGAGATGGGTCCCATGCCCAAAGAGCCAGCAGGGAAAACTATGCCTTGTTCTAAAGCTCTTTGGGAACCGCTTGCGTAGCCCCACAGACCTGGGGGCTGCGGGCTTTCCTGCTGCCTTTAGCCTCGACACCACCCTTTCCCACTTGGCGCCGCGCCAGGCACAAAAATGGCCATACGGCTGGAGATGGGTCCCCCGCCCAGAGAGCCAGCAGGGAAAACTATGCCTTGTTCTAAAGCTCTTTGGGAACCGCTTGCGTAGCCCCACAGACCTGGGGGCTGCGGGCTTTCCTGCTGCCTTCAAGCCTCAAAGCCACCCTTTCCCACTGGGCGCCGGGCCAGGCACAAAAATGGCCATACGGCTGGAGATGGGTCCCCCGCCCAAAGAGCCAGCAGGGAAAACTATGCCTTGTTCTAAAGCTCTTTGGGAACTGCTTGCGTAGCCCCACAGACCTGGGGGCTGCGGGCTTTCCTGCTGCCTTCAGCCTCAAAACCACCCTTTCCCACTTGGCGCCGCGCCAGGCACAAAAATGGCCTATGGCTGGAGATGGGTCCCCCGCCCAAAGAGCCAGCAGGGAAAACTATGCCTTGTTCTAAAGCTCTTTGGGAACCGCTTGCTTGGCCCCACAGACCTGGGGGCTGCGGGCTTTCCTGCTGCCTTCAGCGTCAAAACCACCCTTTCCCATTTGGCGCCGCGCTAGGCACAAAAATGGCCATACGGATGTAGATGGGTCCCCCGCCCAAAGAGCCAGCAGGGAAAACTATGCCTTGTTCTAAAGCTCTTTGGGAACCGCTTGCTTGGCCCCACAGACCTGGGGGCTGCAGGCTTTGCTGCTGCCTTCAGCCTCCACACCACCCTTTCCCACTTGGCGCCGGGCCAGGGACAAAAATGGCCTATGGCTGGAGATGGGCCCCCTGCCAAAAGAGCCAGCAGGGAAAACTATGCCTTGTTCTAAAGCTCTTTGGGAACCGCTTGCGTAGCCCCACACACCTGGGGGCTGCAGGCTTTCCTGCTGCCTTCAGCCTCAAAGCCACCCTTTCCCACTTGGCGCCGCGCCAGGCACAAAAATGGCCTATGGCTGGAGATGGGTCCCATGCCCAAAGAGCCAGCAGGGAAAACTATGCCTTGTTCTAAAGCTCTTTGGGAACCGCTTGCTTGGCCCCACAGACCTGGGGGCTGCAGGCTTTTCTGCTGCCTTCAGCCTCAAAACCACCCTTTCCCACTTGGCGCCGGGCCAGGCACAAAAATGGCCATACGGCTGGAGATGGGTCCCCCGCCCAAAGAGCCAGCAGGGAAAACTATGCCTTGTTCTAAAGCTCTTTGGGAACCGCTTGCGTAGCCCCACAGACCTGGGGCTGCAGGGTTTGTGCTGCCTTCAGCGTCAAAGCCACCCTTTCCCACTTGGCGCTGCGCCATGCACAAAAATGGCCGTACGGCTGGAGATGGGTCCCCCGCCCAAAGAGCCAGCAGGGAAAACTATGCCTTGTTCTAAAGCTCTTTGGGAACCGCTTGCGTAGCCGCACAGACCTGGGGGCTGCGGGCTTTGCTGCTGCCTTCAGCCTCAAAGCCACCCTTTCCCACTTGGCGCCGCGCCAGGCACAAAAATGGCCATACGGCTGGAGATGGGTCCCCCGCCCAAAGAGCCAGCAGGGAAAACTATGCCTTGTTCTAAAGCTCTTTGTGATCTGCTTGTGTAGCCGCACAGACCTGGGGGCTGCAGGCTTTCCTGCTGCCTTCAGCCTCAAAACCATCCTATGCCACTACGCACCGCGCCAGGCACAAAAATAGCCATACGGCTGGAGATGGGTCCCCCGCCCAAAGAGCCAGCAGGGAAAACTATGCCTTGTTCTAAAGCTCTTTGTGATCCGCTTGTGTAGCCCCACAGACCTGGGGGCTGCAGGCTTTCCTGCTGCCTTCAGCCTCAAAACCATCCTATGCCACTACGCACCGCGCCAGGCACAAAAATGGCCATACGGCTGGAGATGGGTCCCCCGCCCAAAGAGCCAGCAGGGAAAACTATGCCTTGTTCTAAAGCTCTTTGGGAACCGCTTGCGTAGCCCCACACACCTGGGGGCTGCAGGCTTTCCTGCTGCCTTCAGCCTCGACAGCACCCTTTCCCACTTGGCTTCGGGCCAGGCACAAAAATGGCCTATGGCTGGAGATGGGTCCCATGCCCTAAGAGCCAGCTGGGAAAACTATGCCTTGTTCTAAAGCTCTTTGGGAACCACTTGCGTAGCACCACAAACCTGGGGGCTGCAGGCTTTGCTCCTGCCTTCAGCCTCAAAGCCACCCTTTCCCACCTGGCGCCGCGCCAGGCTCAAAAATGGCCATACGGCTGGAGATGGGTCCCCCGCCCAAAGAGCCAGCAGGGAAAACTATGCCTTGTTCTAAAGCTCTTTGGGAACCGCTTGCGTAGCCCCACAGACCTGGGGGCTGCGGGCTTTCCTGCTGCCTTCAGCCTCAAAACCACCCTTTCCCACTTGGCCCCCGGCCAGGCACAAAAATGGCCATACGGCTGGAGATGGGTCCCCCGCCCAAAGAGCCAGCAGGGAAAATTATGCCTTGTTTTAAAGCTCTTTGGGAACCGCTTGCGTAGACCTACAGACCTGGGGGCTGCGGGCTTTCCTGCTGCATTCAAGCCTCAAAGCCACCCTTTCCCACTGGGCGCCGGGCCAGGCACAAAAATGGCCTGTGGCTGGAGATGGGTCCCCCGCCCAAAGAGACAGCAGGGAAAACTATGCCTTGTTCTAAAGCTCTTTGGGAACCGCTTGCTTGGCCCCACAGACCTGGGGGCTGCGGGCTTTCCTGCTGCCTTCAGCCTCGACACCACCCTTTCCCACTTGGCGCCGCGCCAGGCACAAAAATGGCCATACGGCTGGAGATGGGTCCCCCGCCCAAAGAGCCAGCAGGGAAAACTATGCCTTGTTCTAAAGCTCTTTGGGAACTGCTTGCGTAGCCCCACAGACCTGGGGGCTGCGGGCTTTCCTGCTGCCTTCAGCCTCAAAGCCACCCTTTCCCACTTGGCGCCGCGCCAGGCACAAAAATGGCCATACGGCTGGAGATGGGTCCCCCGCCCAAAGAGCCAGCAGGGAAAACTATGCCTTGTTCTAAAGCTCTTTGGGAACCGCTTGCGTAGCCCCACAGACCTGGGGCTGCAGGGTTTGTGCTGCCTTCAGCGTCAAAGCCACCCTTTCCCACTTGGCGCTGCGCCATGCACAAAAATGGCCGTACGGCTGGAGATGGGTCCCCCGCCCAAAGAGCCAGCAGGGAAAACTATGCCTTGTTCTAAAGCTCTTTGGGAACCGCTTGCGTAGCCGCACAGACCTGGGGGCTGCGGGCTTTGCTGCTGCCTTCAGCCTCAAAGCCACCCTTTCCCACTTGGCGCCGGGCCAGGCGCAAAAATGGCCATACGGCTGGAGATGGGTCCCCCGCACAAAGAGCCAGCAGGGAAAACTATGCCTTGTTCTAAAGCTCTTTGTGATCCGCTTGTGTAGCCGCACAGACCTGGGGGCTGCAGGCTTTCCTGCTGCCTTCAGCCTCAAAACCATCCTATGCCACTACGCACCGCGCCAGGCACAAAAATAGCCATACGGCTGGAGATGGGTCCCCCACCCAAAGAGCCAGCAGGGAAAATTATGCCTTGTCTAAAGCTCTTTGGGAACCGCTTGCGTAGCCCCACACACCTGGGGGCTTCAGGCTTTCCTGCTGCCTTCAGCCTCGACAGCACCCTTTCCCACTTGGCTTCGCGCCAGGCACAAAAATGGCCTATGGCTGGAGATGGGTCCCATGCCCTAAGAGCCAGCAGGGAAAACTATGCCTTGTTCTAAAGCTCTTTGGGAACCGCTTGCGTAGCCCCACAGACCTGGGGGCTGCGGGCTTTCCTGCTGCCTTCAGCCTCAAAGCCACCCTTTCCCACTTGGCGCCGGGCCAGGCACAAAAATGGCCATATGGCTGGAGATGGGTCCCATGCCCAAAGAGCCAGCAGGGAAAACTATGCCTTGTTCTAAAGCTCTTTGGGAACCGCTTGCGTAGCCCCACAGACCTGGGGGCTGCGGGCTTTGCTGCTGCCTTCAGCCTCGACACCACCCTTTCCCACTTGGCGCCGCGCCAGGCACAAAAATGGCCATACGGCTGGAGATGGGTCCCCCGCCCAAAGAGCCAGCAGGGAAAACTATGCCTTGTTCTAAAGCTCTTTGGGAACCGCTTGCGTAGCCCCACAGACCTGGGGGCTGCAGTCTTTGCTGCTGCCTTCAGCGTCAAAACCACCCTTTCCCACTACGCACCGCGCCAGGCACAAAAATGGCCATACGGCTGGAGATGGGTCCCCCGCCCAAAGAGCCAGCAGGGAAAACTATGCCTTGTTCTAAAGCTCTTTGGGAACCGCTTGCTTGGCCCCACAGACGTGGGGGCTGCGGGCTTTCCTGCTGCCTTCAGCCTCGACACCACCCTTTCCCACTTGGCGCCCTATCAAGCACAAAAATGGCCTATGGCTGGAGATGGGTCCCATGCCCAAAGAGCCAGCAGGGAAAACTATGCCTTGATCTAAAGCTCTTTGGGAACAGCTTGCGTAGCCCCACACACGTGGGGGCTGCGGGCTTTCCTGCTGCCTTCAGCCTCAAAACCACCCTTTCCCACTTGGCCCCCGGCCAGGCACAAAAATGGCCATATGGCTGGAGATGGGTCCCCCGCCCAAAGAGCGAGCAGGGAAAACTATGCCTTGTTCTAAAGCTCTTTGGGAACCGCTTGCATAGCCCCACAGACCTGGGGGCTGCAGGCTTTGCTGCTGCCTTCAGCCTCGACACCACCCTTACCCACTTGGCGCCGCGCCAGGCACAAAAATGGCCATACGGCTGGAGATGGTTCCCCCGCCCTAAGAGCCAGCAGGGAAAACTATGCCTTGTTCTAAAGCTCTTTGGGAACCGCTTGCGTAACCCCACAGACCTGGGGGCTGCGGGCTTTCCTGCTGCCTTCAGCCTCAAAACCACCTTTTCCCACTACGCACCGCGCCAGGCACAAAAATGGCCATACGGCTGGAGATGGGTCCCCCGCCCAAAGAGCCAGCAGGGAAAACTATGCCTTGTTCTAAAGCTCTTTGGGAACCGCTTGCGTAGCCGCACAGACCTGGAGGTTGCGGGCTTTCCTGCTGCCTTCAGCCTCAAAACCACCCTATGCCACTACGCACCGCGTCAGGCACAAAAATAGCCATACGGCTGGAGATGGGTCCCCCACCCAAAGAGCCAGCAGGGAAAACTATGCCTTGTTCTAAAGCTCTTTGGGAACCGCTTGCTTGGCCCCACAGACCTGGGGGCTGCAGGCTTTCCTGCTGTCTTCAGCCTCAAAGCCACCCTTTCCCACTTGGCGCCCTATCAGGCACAAAAATGGCCTATGGGTGGAGATGGGTCCCATGCCCAAAGAGCCAGCAGGGAAAACTATGCCTTGTTCTAAAGCTCTTTGGGAACCGCTTGCGTAGCCCCACAGACCTGGGGGCTGCGGGCTTTCCTGCTGCCTTCAGCCTCGATACCACCATTTCCCACTTGGCGCTGCGCCATGCACAAAAATGGCCATACGGCTGGAGATGGGTCCCCCGCCCAAAGAGCCAGCAGGGAAAACTATGCCTTGTTCTAAAGCTCTTTGGGAACCGCTTGCGTAGCCCCACAGACCTTGGGGCTGCGGGCTTTCCTGCTGCCTTCACCCTCAAAACCACCCTTTCCCACTACGCAACGCGCCAGGCATAAAAATAGCCATACGACTGGAGATGGGTCCCCCGCCCAAAGAGCCAGCAGGGAAAACTATGCCTTGTTCTAAAGCTCTTTGGGAACCGCTTGCGTAGCCCCACAGACCTGGGGGCTGCGGGCTTTCCTGCTGCCTTCACCCTCAAAACCACCTTTTCCCACTACGCACCGCGCCAGGCACAAAAATGGCCATACGGCTGGAGATGGGTCCCCCGCCCAAAGAGCCAGCAGGGAAAACTATGCCTTGTTCTAAAGCTCTTTGGGAACCGCTTGCGTAGCCGCACAGACCTGGAGGTTGCGGGCTTTCCTGCTGCCTTCAGCCTCAAAACCACCCTATGCCACTACGCACCGCGTCAGGCACAAAAATAGCCATACGGCTGGAGATGGGTCCCCCACCCAAAGAGCCAGCAGGGAAAACTATGCCTTGTTCTAAAGCTCTTTGGGAACCGCTTGCGTAGCCCCACAGACCTGGGGGCTGCAGGCTTTCCTGCTGTCTTCAGCCTCAAAGCCACCCTTTCCCACTTGGCGCCCTATCAGGCACAAAAATGGCCTATGGGTGGAGATGGGTCCCATGCCCAAAGAGCCAGCAGGGAAAACTATGCCTTGTTCTAAAGCTCTTTGGGAACCGCTTGCGTAGCCCCACAGACCTGGGGGCTGCGGGCTTTCCTGCTGCCTTCAGCCTCGATACCACCATTTCCCACTTGGCGCTGCGCCATGCACAAAAATGGCCATACGGCTGGAGATGGGTCCCCCGCCCAAAGAGCCAGCAGGGAAAACTATGCCTTGTTCTAAAGCTCTTTGGGAACCGCTTGCGTAGCCCCACAGACCTTGGGGCTGCGGGCTTTCCTGTTGCCTTCAGCCTCAAAACCACCCTTTCCCACTACGCAACGCGCCAGGCATAAAAATAGCCATACGACTGGAGATGGGTCCCCCGCCCAAAGAGCCAGCAGGGAAAACTATGCCTTGTTCTAAAGCTCTTTGGGAACCGCTTGCGTAGCCCCACAGACCTGGGGGCTGCGGGCTTTCCTGCTGCCTTCACCCTCAAAACCACCCTTTCCCACTTGGCACTGCTCCAGGCTCAAAAATGGCCATACGGCTGGAGATGGGTCCCATGCCCAAAGAGCCAGCAGGGAAAACTATGCCTTGTTCTAAAGCTCTTTGGGAACCGCTTGCGTAGCCCCACAGACCTGGGGGCTGCGGGCTTTCCTGCTGCCTTCAGCCTCAAAGCCACCCTTTCCCACTTGGCGCCGGGCCAGGCACAAAAATGGCCATACGGCTGGAGATGGGTCCCCCGCCCAAAGAGCCAGCAGGGAAAACTATGCCTTGTTCTAAAGCTCTTTGGGAACCGCTTGCTTGGCCCCACAGACCTGGGGGCTGCAGTCTTTGCTGCTGCCTTCAGCCTCAACACCACCCTTTCCCACTTAGCGCCGGGCCAGGGACAAAAATGGCCATACGGCTGGAGATGGGTCCCCTGCCCAAAGAGCCAGCAGGGAAAACTATGCCTTGTTCTAAAGCTCTTTGGTGAACCGCTTGCGTAGCCCCACAGACCTGGGGGCTGCGGGCTTTCCTGCTGCCTTCAGCGTCAAAACCACCCTTTCCCACTACGCACCGCGCCAGGCACAAAAATGGCCATACGGCTGGAGATGGGTCCCCCGCCCAAAGAGCCAGCAGGGAAAACTATGCCTTGTTCTAAAGCTCTTTGGGAACCGCTTGCTTGGCCCCACAGACGTGGGGGCTGCGGGCTTTCCTGCTGCCTTCAGCCTCAAAACCACCCTATGCCACTACGCACCGCGTCAGGCACAAAAATAGCCATACGGCTGGAGATGGGTCCCCCACCCAAAGAGCCAGCAGGGAAAACTATGCCTTGTTCTAAAGCTCTTTGGGAACTGCTTGCGTAGCCCCACAGACCTGGGGGCTGCAGGCTTTCCTGCTGTCTTTAGCCTCAAAGCCACCCTTTCTCACTTGGCGCCCTATCAGGCACAAAAATGGCCTATGGGTGGAGATGGGTCCCATGCCCAAAGAGCCAGCAGGGAAAACTATGCCTTGTTCTAAAGCTCTTTGGGAACCGCTTGCGTAGCCCCACAGACCTGGGGGCTGCGGGCTTTCCTGCTGCCTTCAGCCTCAAAGCCACCCTTTCCCACTTGGCGCTGCGCCATGCACAAAAATGGCCATACGGCTGGAGATGGGTCCCCCGAACAAAGAGCCAGCAGGGAAAACTATGCCTTGTTCTAAAGCTCTTTGGGAACTGCTTGCGTAGCTCCACAGACCTGGGGGCTGCGGGCTTTCCTGCTGCCTTTAGCCTCGACACCACCCTTTCCCTCTTGGCGCCGCGCCAGGCACAAAAATGGCCGTACGGCTGGAGATGGGTCCCCCGCCCAAAAAGCCAGCAGGGAAAATTATGCCTTGTTCTAAAGCTCTTTGGGAACCGCTTGCGTAGCCGCACAGACCTGGGGGCTGCGGGCTTTCCTGCTGCCTTCAGCCTCGACACCACCCTTTCCCACTTGGCGCCCTATCAAGCACAAAAATGGCCTATGGCTGGAGATGGGTCCCATGCCCAAAGAGCCAGCAGGGAAAACTATGCCTTGTTCTAAAGCTCTTTGGGAACCGCTTGCGTAGCCCCACACACGTGGGGGCTGCGGGCTTTCCTGCTGCCTTCAGCCTCAAAGCCACCCTTTCCCACTTGGCCCCCGGCCAGGCACAAAAATGGCCATACGGCTGGAGATGGGTCCCCCGCCCAAAGAGCCAGCAGGGAAAATTATGCCTTGTTCTAAAGCTCTTTGGGAACCGCTTGCGTAGCCCCACAGACCTGGGGGCTGCAGGCTTTGCTGCTGCCTTCAGCCTCAAAACCACCCTTTCCCACTTGGCGCTGCGCCAGGCACAAAAATGGCCATATGGCTGGAGATGGGTCCCCCGCCCAAAGAGCCAGCAGGGAAAAATATGCCTTGTTCTAAAGCTCTTTGGGAACCGCTTGCGTAGCCCCACAGACCTGGGGGCTGCGGGCTTTCCTGCTGCCTTCAAGCCTCAAAGCCACCCTTTCCCACTGGGCGCCGGGCCAGGCACAAAAATGGCCTATGGCTGGAGATGGGTCCCCCGCCCAAAGAGCCAGCAGGGAAAACTATGCCTTGTTCTAAAGCTCTTTGGGAACTGCTTGCGTAACCCCACAGACCTGGGGGCTGCGGGCTTTCCTGCTGCCTTCAGCCTCGACACCACCCTTTCCCACTTGGCACTGCTCCAGGCTCAAAAATGGCCATACGGCTGGAGATGGGTCCCCCGCCCAGAGAGCCAGCAGGGAAAACTATGCCTTGTTCTAAAGCTCTTTGGGAACCGCTTGCGTAGCCCCACAGACCTGGGGGCTGCGTGCTTTCCTGCTGCCTTCAGTCTCAAAGCCACCCTTTCCCACTTGGCGCCGGGCCAGGCACAAAAATGGCCATACGGCTGGAGATGGGTCCCCTGCCAAAAGAGCCAGTAGGGAAAACTATGCCTTGTTCTAAAGCTCTTTGGGAACCGCTTGCGTAGCCCCACAGACCTGGGGGCTGCGGGCTTTCCTGCTGCCTTCAGCCTCAAAGCCACCCTTTCGCACTTGGGGCTTCGCCAGGCACAAAAATGGCCATATGGCTGGAGATGGGTCCCCCGCCCAAAGAGCGAGCAGGGAAAACTATGCCTTGTTCTAAAGCTCTTTGGGAACCGCTTGCGTAGCCCCACAGACCTGGGGGCTGCGGGCTTTCCTGCTGCCTTCAGCCTCAAAGCCACCCTTTCCACTTGGCGCCGGGCCAGGGACAAAAATGGCCATACGGCTGGAGATGGGTCCCATGCCCAAAGAGCCAGCAGGGAAAACTATGCCTTGTTCTAAAGCTCTTTGGGAACCGCTTGCTTGGCCCCACAGACGTGGGGGCTGCAGGCTTTGCTGCTGCCTTCAGCCTCGACACCACCCTTATCCACTTGGCGCCGCGCCAGGCACAAAAATGGCCATACGGCTGGAGATGGGTCCCCCGCCCAAAGAGCCAGCAGGGAAAACTATGCCTTGTTCTAAAGCTCTTTGGGAACCGCTTGCGTAGCCCCACAGACCTGGGGGCTGCGGGCTTTCCTGCTGCCTTCAGCGTCAAAACCACCCTTTCCCACTACGCACCGCGCCAGGCACAAAAATGGCCATACGGCTGGAGATGGGTCCCCCGCCCAAAGAGCCAGCAGGGAAAATTATGCCTTGTTCTAAAGCTCTTTGGGAACCGCTTGCGTAGCCGCACAGACCTGGGGGCTGCGGGCTTTCCTGCTGCCTTCAGCCTCGACACCACCCTTTCCCACTTGGCGCCCTATCAAGCACAAAAATGGCCTATGGCTGGAGATGGGTCCCATGCCCAAAGAGCCAGCAGGGAAAACTATGCCTTGTTCTAAAGCTCTTTGGGAACCGCTTGCGTAGCCCCACACACGTGGGGGCTGCGGGCTTTCCTGCTGCCTTCAGCCTCAAAACCACCCTTTCCCACTTGGCCCCCGGCCAGGCACAAAAATGGCCATACGGCTGGAGATGGGTCCCCCGCCCAAAGAGCCAGCAGGGAAAATTATGCCTTGTTCTAAAGCTCTTTGGGAACCGCTTGCGTAGCCCCACAGACCTGGGGGCTGCGGGCTTTCCTGCTGCCTTTAGCCTCGACACCACCCTTTCCCTCTTGGCTCCGCGCCAGGCACAAAAATGGCCGTACGGCTGGAGATGGGTCCCCCGCCCAAAGAGCCAGCAGGGAAAACTATGCCTTGTTCTAAAGCTCTTTGGGAACCGCTTGCGTAGCCGCACAGACCTGGGGGCTGCGGGCTTTCCTGCTGCCTTCAGCCTCAAAGCCACCCTTTCCCACTTTGCGCCGCATCAGGCACAAAAATGGCCATACGGCTGGAGATGGGTCCCCCGCCCAAAGAGCCAGCAGGGAAAACTATGCCTTGTTCTAAAGCTCTTTGGGAACCGCTTGCGTAGCCCCACAGACCTGGGGGCTGCAGGCTTTCCTGCTGCCTTCAGCCTCAAAACCACCCTTTCCCACTACGCAACACGCCAGGCATAAAAATAGCCATACGGCTGGAGATGGGTCCCCCGCCCAAAGAGCCAGCAGGGAAAACTATGCCTTGTTCTAAAGCTCTTTGGGAACCGCTTGCGTAGCCCCACAGACCTTGGGGCTGCGGGCTTTCCTGCTGCCTTCAGCCTCGACAGCACCCTTTCCCACTTGGCTTCGCGCCAGGCACAAAAATGGCCTATGGCTGGAGATGGGTCCCATGCCCTAAGAGCCAGCTGGGAAAACTATGCCTTGTTCTAAAGCTCTTTGGGAACCGCTTGCGTAGCACCACAGACCTGGGGGCTGCAGGCTTTGCTCCTGCCTTCAGCCTCAAAGCCACCCTTTCCCACCTGGCGCCGCGCTAGGCTCAAAAATGGCCATACGGCTGGAGATGGGTCCCCCGCCCAGAGAGCCAGCAGCGAAAACTATGCCTTGTTCTAAAGCTCTTTGGGAACCGCTTGCGTAGCCCCACAGGCCTGGGGGCTGCGGGCTTTCCTGCTGTCTTCAGCCTCAAAGCAACCCTTTCCCACTTGGCGCCCTATCAAGCACAAAAATGGCCTATGGCTGGAGATGGGTCCCATGCCCAAAGAGCCAGCAGGGAAAACTATGCCTTGTTCTAAAGCTCTTTGGGAACCGCTTGCGTAGCCCCACACACCTGGCGGCTGCGGGCTTTCCTGCTGCCTTCAGCCTCAAAACCACCCTTTCCCACTTGGCCCCCGGCCAGGCACAAAAATGGCCATACAGCTGGAGATGGGTCCCCCGCCCAAAGAGCCAGCAGGGAAAACTATGCCTTGTTCTAAAGCTCTTTGGGAACTGCTTGCGTAGCCCCACAGACCTGGGGGCTGCGGGCTTTCCTGCTGCCTTCAGCCTCAAAACCACCCTTTCCCACTTGGCACTGCTCCAGGCTCAAAAATGGCCATACGGCTGCAGAAGGGTCCCCCGCCCAGAGAGCCAGCAGGGAAAACTATGCCTTGTTCTAAAGCTCTTTGGGAACCGCTTGCGTAGCCCCACAGACCTGGGGGCTGCGGGCTTTGCTGCTGCCTTCAGCCTCAAAGCCACCCTTTCCCACTTGGCGCCGGGCCAGGCACAAAAATGGCCATACGGCTGGAGATGGGTCCCATGCCCAAAGAGCCAGCAGGGAAAACTATGCCTTGTTCTAAAGCTCTTTGGGAACCGCTTGCTTGGCCCCACAGAACTGGGGGCTGCGGGCTTTGCTGCTGCCTTCAGCCTCAACACCACCCTTTCCCACTACGCACCGCGCCAGGCACAAAAATGGCCATACGGCTGGAGATGGGTCCCCTGCCAAAAGAGCCAGCAGGGAAAACTATGCCTTGTTCTAAAGCTCTTTGGGAACCGCTTGCGTAGCCCCACAGACCTGGGGGCTGCGGGCTTTCCTGCTGCCTTCAGATTCAAAGCCACCCTTTCGCACTTGGGGCTTCGCCAGGCACAAAAATGGCCATACGGCTGGAGATGGGTCCCCCGCCCAAAGAGCGAGCAGGGAAAACTATGCCTTGTTCTAAAGCTCTTTGGGAACCGCTTGCGTAGCCCCACAGACCTGGGGGCTGCGGGCTTTCCTGCTGCCTTCAGGCTCGACACCACCCTTTCCCACTTGGCGCTGCGCCAGGCTCAAAAATGGCCATACGGCTGGAGATGGGTCCCCCGCCCAAAGAGCCAGCAGGGAAAACTATGCCTTGTTCTAAAGCTCTTTGGGAACCGCTTGCGTAGCCCCACAGACCTGGGGGCTGCGGGCTTTCCTGCTGCCTTCAGCCTCAAAGCCACCCTTTCCCACTTGGCGCCGCGCCAGGCACAAAAATGGCCTATGGCTGGAGATGGGTCCCATGCCCAAAGAGCCAGCAGGGAAAACTATGCCTTGTTCTAAAGCTCTTTGGGAACCGCTTGCTTGGCCCCACAGACGTGGGGGCTGCGGGCTTTCCTGCTGCCTTCAGCCTCAACACCACCCTTTCCCACTTGGCACTGCTCCAGGCTCAAAAATGGCCATATGGCTGGAGATGGGTCCCCCGCCCAAAGAGCCAGCAGGGAAAACTATGCCTTGTTCTAAAGCTCTCTGGGAACCGCTTGCTTGGCCCCACAGACGTGGGGGCTGCGGGCTTTCCTGCTGCCTTCAGCCTCAAAACCACCCTATGCCACTACGCACCGCGCCAGGCACAAAAATAGCCATACGTCTGGAGATGGGTCCCCCAACCAAAGAGCCAGCAGGGAAAACTATGCCTTGTTCTAAAGCTCTTTGGGAACCGCTTGCGTAGCCCCACAGACCTGGGGGCTGCGGGCTTTCCTGCTGCCTTCAGCCTCGACACCACCCTTTCCCACTTGGCGCCGCGCCAGGCACAAAAATGGCCATACGGCTGGAGATGGGTCCCCCGCCCAAAGAGCCAGCAGGGAAAACTATGCCTTGTTCTAAAGCTCTTTGGGAACCGCTTGCATAGCCCCACAGACCTGGGAGCTGCAGGCTTTCCTGCTGTCTTCAGCCTCAAAGCCACCCTTTCCCACTTGGCGCCCTATCAGGCACAAAAATGGCCTATGGGTGGAGATGGGTCCCATGCCCAAAGAGCCAGCAGGGAAAACTATGCCTTGTTCTAAAGCTCTTTGGGAACCGCTTGCTTGGCCCCACAGACGTGGGGGCTGCGGGCTTTCCTGCTGTCTTCAGCCTCGACACCACCTTTTCGCACTTGGCGCCCTATCAGGCACAAAAATGGCCATACGGCTGGAGATGGGTCCCCCGCCCAAAGAGCCAGCAGGGAAAACTAGGCCTTGTTCTAAAGCTCTTTGGGAACCGCTTGCGTAGCCCCACAGACCTGGGGGCTGCGGGCTTTCCTGCTGCCTTCAGCCTCAAAACCACCCTTTCCCACTTGGCGCCGGGCCAGGGACAAAAATGGCCATACGGCTGGAGATGGGTCCCATGCCCAAAGAGCCAGCAGGGAAAACTATGCCTTGTTCTAAAGCTCTTTGGGAACCGCTTGCTTGGCCCCACAGACCTGGGGGCTGCAGGCTTTGCTGCTGCCTTCAGCCTCGACACCACCCTTACCCACTTGGCGCCGCGCCAGGCACAAAAATGGCCATACGGCTGGAGATGGGTCCCCCGCCCAAAGAGCCAGCAGGGAAAACTATGCCTTGTTCTAAAGCTCTTTGGGAACCGCTTGCTTGGCCCCACAGACCTGGGGGCTGCAGTCTTTGCTGCTGCCTTCAGCCTCAACACCACCCTTTCCCACTTGGCGCCGGGCCAGGGACAAAAATGGCCATACGGCTGGAGATGGGTCCCCTGCCCAAAGAGCCAGCAGGGAAAACTATGCCTTGTTCTAAAGCTCTTTGGTGAACCGCTTGCGTAGCCCCACAGACCTGGGGGCTGCGGGCTTTCCTGCTGCCTTCAGCGTCAAAACCACCCTTTCCCACTACGCACCGCGCCAGGCACAAAAATGGCCTATGGCTGGAGATGGGTCCCCCGCCCAAAGAGCCAGCAGGGAAAACTATGCCTTGTTCTAAAGCTCTTTGGGAACCGCTTGCTTGGCCCCACAGACCTGGGGGCTGCGGGCTTTCCTGCTGCCTTCACCCTCAAAACCACCCTATGCCACTACGCACCGCGTCAGGCACAAAAATAGCCATACGGCTGGAGATGGGTCCCCCCACCCAAAGAGCCAGCAGGGAAAACTATGCCTTGTTCTAAAGCTCTTTGGGAACCGCTTGCGTAGCCCCACAGACCTGGGGGCTGCAGGCTTTCCTGCTGTCTTTAGCCTCAAAGCCACCCTTTCTCACTTGGCGCCCTATCAGGCACAAAAATGGCCATACGGCTGGAGATGGGTCCCCCGCCCTAAGAGCCAGCAGGGAAAACTATGCCTTGTTCTAAAGCTCTTTGGGAACTGCTTGCGTAGCTCCACAGACCTGGGGGCTGCGGGCTTTCCTGCTGCCTTTAGCCTCGACACCACCCTTTCCCTCTTGGCGCCGCGCCAGGCACAAAAATGGCCATACGGCTGGAGATGGGTCCCCCGCCCAAAGAGCCAGCAGGGAAAACTATGCCTTGTTCTAAAGCTCTTTGGGAACCGCTTGCTTGGCCCCACAGACCTGGGGGCTGCAGTCTTTGCTGCTGCCTTCAGCCTCAACACCACCCTTTCCCACTTGGCGCCGGGCCAGGGACAAAAATGGCCATACGGCTGGAGATGGGTCCCCTGCCCAAAGAGCCAGCAGGGAAAACTATGCCTTGTTCTAAAGCTCTTTGGTGAACCGCTTGCGTAGCCCCACAGACCTGGGGGCTGCGGGCTTTCCTGCTGCCTTCAGCGTCAAAACCACCCTTTCCCACTACGCACCGCGCCAGGCACAAAAATGGCCTATGGCTGGAGATGGGTCCCCCGCCCAAAGAGCCAGCAGGGAAAACTATGCCTTGTTCTAAAGCTCTTTGGGAACCGCTTGCTTGGCCCCACAGACCTGGGGGCTGCGGGCTTTCCTGCTGCCTTCAGCCTCAAAACCACCCTATGCCACTACGCACCGCGTCAGGCACAAAAATAGCCATACGGCTGGAGATGGGTCCCCCACCCAAAGAGCCAGCAGGGAAAACTATGCCTTGTTCTAAAGCTCTTTGGGAACCGCTTGCGTAGCCCCACAGACCTGGGGGCTGCAGGCTTTCCTGCTGTCTTTAGCCTCAAAGCCACCCTTTCTCACTTGGCGCCCTATCAGGCACAAAAATGGCCATACGGCTGGAGATGGGTCCCCCGCCCTAAGAGCCAGCAGGGAAAACTATGCCTTGTTCTAAAGCTCTTTGGGAACTGCTTGCGTAGCTCCACAGACCTGGGGGCTGCGGGCTTTCCTGCTGCCTTTAGCCTCGACACCACCCTTTCCCTCTTGGCGCCGCGCCAGGCACAAAAATGGCCGTACGGCTGGAGATGGGTCCCCCGCCCAAAAAGCCAGCAGGGAAAATTATGCCTTGTTCTAAAGCTCTTTGGGAACCGCTTGCGTAGCCCCACAGACCTGGGGGCTGCGGGCTTTCCTGCTGCCTTCAGCCTTGACACCACCCTTTCCCACTTGGCGCCGCGCCAGGCACAAAAATGGCCATACGGCTGGAGATGGGTCCCCCGCCCAAAGAGCCAGCAGGGAAAACTATGCCTTGTTCTAAAGCTCTTTGGGAACCGCTTGCATAGCCCCACAGACCTGGGAGCTGCAGGCTTTCCTGCTGTCTTCAGCCTCAAAGCCACCCTTTCCCACTTGGCGCCCTATCAGGCACAAAAATGGCCTATGGGTGGAGATGGGTCCCATGCCCAAAGAGCCAGCAGGGAAAACTATGCCTTGTTCTAAAGCTCTTTGGGAACCGCTTGCTTGGCCCCACAGACGTGGGGGCTGCGGGCTTTCCTGCTGTCTTCAGCCTCGACACCACCTTTTCGCACTTGGCGCCCTATCAGGCACAAAAATGGCCATACGGCTGGAGATGGGTCCCCCGCCCAAAGAGCCAGCAGGGAAAACTAGGCCTTGTTCTAAAGCTCTTTGGGAACCGCTTGCGTAGCCCCACAGACCTGGGGGCTGCGGGCTTTCCTGCTGCCTTCAGCCTCAAAACCACCCTTTCCCACTTGGCGCCGGGCCAGGGACAAAAATGGCCATACGGCTGGAGATGGGTCCCATGCCCAAAGAGCCAGCAGGGAAAACTATGCCTTGTTCTAAAGCTCTTTGGGAACCGCTTGCTTGGCCCCACAGACCTGGGGGCTGCAGGCTTTGCTGCTGCCTTCAGCCTCGACACCACCCTTACCCACTTGGCGCCGCGCCAGGCACAAAAATGGCCATACGGCTGGAGATGGGTCCCCCGCCCAAAGAGCCAGCAGGGAAAACTATGCCTTGTTCTAAAGCTCTTTGGGAACCGCTTGCTTGGCCCCACAGACCTGGGGGCTGCAGTCTTTGCTGCTGCCTTCAGCCTCAACACCACCCTTTCCCACTTGGCGCCGGGCCAGGGACAAAAATGGCCATACGGCTGGAGATGGGTCCCCTGCCCAAAGAGCCAGCAGGGAAAACTATGCCTTGTTCTAAAGCTCTTTGGTGAACCGCTTGCGTAGCCCCACAGACCTGGGGGCTGCGGGCTTTCCTGCTGCCTTCAGCGTCAAAACCACCCTTTCCCACTACGCACCGCGCCAGGCACAAAAATGGCCTATGGCTGGAGATGGGTCCCCCGCCCAAAGAGCCAGCAGGGAAAACTATGCCTTGTTCTAAAGCTCTTTGGGAACCGCTTGCTTGGCCCCACAGACCTGGGGGCTGCGGGCTTTCCTGCTGCCTTCACCCTCAAAACCACCCTATGCCACTACGCACCGCGTCAGGCACAAAAATAGCCATACGGCTGGAGATGGGTCCCCCACCCAAAGAGCCAGCAGGGAAAACTATGCCTTGTTCTAAAGCTCTTTGGGAACCGCTTGCGTAGCCCCACAGACCTGGGGGCTGCAGGCTTTCCTGCTGTCTTTAGCCTCAAAGCCACCCTTTCTCACTTGGCGCCCTATCAGGCACAAAAATGGCCATACGGCTGGAGATGGGTCCCCCGCCCAAAGAGCCAGCAGGGAAAACTATGCCTTGTTCTAAAGCTCTTTGGGAACTGCTTGCGTAGCTCCACAGACCTGGGGGCTGCGGGCTTTCCTGCTGCCTTTAGCCTCGACACCACCCTTTCCCTCTTGGCGCCGCGCCAGGCACAAAAATGGCCGTACGGCTGGAGATGGGTCCCCCGCCCAAAAAGCCAGCAGGGAAAACTATGCCTTGTTCTAAAGCTCTTTGGGAACCGCTTGCGTAGCCCCACAGACCTGGGGGCTGCGGGCTTTCCTGCTGCCTTCAGCCTCAAAACCACCCTTTCCCACTTGGCGCTGCGCCAGGCACAAAAATGGCCATATGGCTGGAGATGGGTCCCCCGACCAAAGAGCCAGCAGGGAAAATTATGCCTTGTTCTAAAGCTCTTTGGGAACCGCTTGCGTAGCCCCACACACGTGGGGGCTGCGGGCTTTCCTGCTGCCTTCAAGCCTCAAAGCCACCCTTTCCCACTGGGCGCCGCGCCAGGCACAAAAATGGCCCATGGCTGGAGATGGGTCCCCCCGCCAAAGAGCCAGCAGGGAAAACTATGCCTTGTTCTAAAGCTCTTTGGGAACTGCTTGCGTAGCCCCACAGACCTGGGGGCTGCGGGCTTTCCTGCTGCCTTCAGCCTCGACACCACCCTTTCCCACTTGGCACTGCTCCAGGTTCAAAATGGCCATACGGCTGGAGATGGGTCCCCTGCCAAAAGAGCCAGCAGGGAAAACTATGCCTTGTTCTAAAGCTCTTTGGGAACCGCTTGCGTAGCCCCACAGACCTGGGGGCTGCGGGCTTTCCTGCTGCCTTCAGCCTCAAAGCCACCCTTTCGCACTTGGGGCTTCGCCAGGCACAAAAATGGCCATATGGCTGGAGATGGGTCCCCCGCCAAAGAGCCAGCAGGGAAAACTATGCCTTGTTCTAAAGCTCTTTGGGAACCGCTTGCGTAGCCCCACAGACCTGGGGGCTGCGGGCTTTCCTGCTGCCTTCAGCCTCAAAGCCACCCTTTCCCACTTGGCGCCGGGCCAGGCACAAAAAATGGCCATACGGCTGGAGATGGGTCCCATGCCCAAAGAGCCAGCAGGGAAAACTATGCCTTGTTCTAAAGCTCTTTGGGAACCGCTTGCTTGGCCCCACAGACCTGGGGGCTGCAGGCTTTCCTGCTGCCTTCAGCCTCAAAGCCACCCTTTCCCACTTGGCGCCCTATCAAGCACAAAAATGGCCTATGGCTGGAGATGGGTCCCAGGCCCAAAGAGCCAGCAGGGAAAACTATGCCTTGTTCTAAAGCTCTTTGGAACCGCTTGCTTGGCCCCACATACGTGGGGGCTGCGGGCTTTCCTGCTGCCTTCAGCCTCGACACCACCTTTCCCACTTGGCGCCGCGCCAGGCACAAAAATGGCCATAACGGCTGGAGATGGGTCCCCCGCCCAAAGAGCCAGCAGGGAAACTAGGCCTTGTTCTAAAGCTCTTTGGGAACCGCTTGCGTAGCCCCACAGACCTGGGGGCTGCGGGCTTTCCTGCTGCCTTCAGCCTCAAAACCACCCTTTCCCACTTGGCGCCGGGCCAGGGACAAAAATGGCCATACGGCTGGAGATGGGTCCCATGCCCAAAGAGCCAGCAGGGAAAACTATGCCTTGTTCTAAAGCTCTTTGGGAACCGCTTGCTTGGCCCCACAGACCTGGGGGCTGCAGGCTTTGCTGCTGCCTTCAGCCTCGACACCACCCTTACCCACTTGGCGCCGCGCCAGGCACAAAAATGGCCATACGGCTGGAGATGGGGTCCCCCGCCCAAAGAGCCAGCAGGGAAAACTATGCCTTGTTCTAAAGCTCTTTGGGAACCGCTTGCTTGGCCCCACAGACCTGGGGGCTGCAGTCTTTGCTGCTGCCTTCAGCCTCAACACCACCCTTTCCCACTTGGCGCCGGGCCAGGGACAAAAATGGCCATACGGCTGGAGATGGGTCCCCTGCCCAAAGAGCCAGCAGGGAAAACTATGCCTTGTTCTAAAGCTCTTTGGTGAACCCGCTTGCGTAGCCCCACAGACCTGGGGGCTGCGGGCTTTCCTGCTGCCTTCAGCGTCAAAACCACCCTTTCCCACTACGCACCGCGCCAGGCACAAAAATGGCCTATGGCTGGAGATGGGTCCCCCGCCAAAGAGCCAGCAGGGAAAACTATGCCTTGTTCTAAAGCTCTTTGGGAACCGCTTGCTTGGCCCCACAGACCTGGGGGCTGCGGGCTTTCCTGCTGCCTTCAGCCTCAAAACCACCCTATGCCACTACGCACCGCGTCAGGCACAAAAATAGCCATACGGCTGGAGATGGGTCCCCCACCCAAAGAGCCAGCAGGGAAAACTATGCCTTGTTCTAAAGCTCTTTGGGAACCGCTTGCGTAGCCCCACAGACCTGGGGGCTGCAGGCTTTCCTGCTGTCTTTAGCCTCAAAGCCACCCTTTCTCACTTGGCGCCCTATCAGGCACAAAAATGGCCATACGGCTGGAGATGGGTCCCCCCGCCCTAAGAGCCAGCAGGGAAAACTATGCCTTGTTCTAAAGCTCTTTGGGAACTGCTTGCGTAGCCTCCAACAGACCTGGGGGCTGCGGGCTTTCCTGCTGCCTTTAGCCTCGACACCACCCTTTCCCTCTTGGCGCCGCGCCAGGCACAAAAATGGCCGTACGGCTGGAGATGGGTCCCCCGCCCAAAAAGCAGCAGGGAAAATTATGCCTTGTTCTAAAGCTCTTTGGGAACCGCTTGCGTAGCCCCACAGACCTGGGGGCTGCGGGCTTTCCTGCTGCCTTCAGCCTCGACACCACCCTTTCCCACTTGGCGCCGCGCCAGGCACAAAAATGGCCATACGGCTGGAGATGGGTCCCCCGCCAAAGAGCCAGCAGGGAAAACTATGCCTTGTTCTAAAGCTCTTTGGGAACCGCTTGCATAGCCCCACAGACCTGGGAGCTGCAGGCTTTCCTGCTGTCTTCAGCCTCAAAGCCACCCTTTCCCACTTGGCGCCCTATCAGGCACAAAAATGGCCTATGGGTGGAGATGGGTCCCATGCCCAAAGAGCCAGCAGGGAAAACTATGCCTTGTTCTAAAGCTCTTTGGGAACCGCTTGCTTGGCCCCACAGACGTGGGGGCTGCGGGCTTTCCTGCTGTCTTCAGCCTCGACACCACCTTTTCGCACTTGGCGCCCTATCAGGCACAAAAATGGCCATACGGCTGGAGATGGGTCCCCCGCCCAAAGAGCCAGCAGGGAAAACTAGGCCTTGTTCTAAAGCTCTTTGGGAACCGCTTGCGTAGCCCCACAGACCTGGGGGCTGCGGGCTTTCCTGCTGCCTTCAGCCTCAAAACCACCCTTTCCCACTTGGCGCCGGGCCAGGGACAAAAATGGCCATACGGCTGGAGATGGGTCCCATGCCCAAAGAGCCAGCAGGGAAAACTATGCCTTGTTCTAAAGCTCTTTGGGAACCGCTTGCTTGGCCCCACAGACCTGGGGGCTGCAGGCTTTGCTGCTGCCTTCAGCCTCGACACCACCCTTACCCACTTGGCGCCGCGCCAGGCACAAAAATGGCCATACGGCTGGAGATGGGTCCCCCGCCCAAAGAGCCAGCAGGGAAAACTATGCCTTGTTCTAAAGCTCTTTGGGAACCGCTTGCTTGGCCCCACAGACCTGGGGGCTGCAGTCTTTGCTGCTGCCTTCAGCCTCAACACCACCCTTTCCCACTTGGCGCCGGGCCAGGGACAAAAATGGCCATACGGCTGGAGATGGGTCCCCTGCCCAAAGAGCCAGCAGGGAAAACTATGCCTTGTTCTAAAGCTCTTTGGTGAACCGCTTGCGTAGCCCCACAGACCTGGGGGCTGCGGGCTTTCCTGCTGCCTTCAGCGTCAAAACCACCCTTTCCCACTACGCACCGCGCCAGGCACAAAAATGGCCTATGGCTGGAGATGGGTCCCCCGCCCAAAGAGCCAGCAGGGAAAACTATGCCTTGTTCTAAAGCTCTTTGGGAACCGCTTGCTTGGCCCCACAGACCTGGGGGCTGCGGGCTTTCCTGCTGCCTTCACCCTCAAAACCACCCTATGCCACTACGCACCGCGTCAGGCACAAAAATAGCCATACGGCTGGAGATGGGTCCCCCACCCAAAGAGCCAGCAGGGAAAACTATGCCTTGTTCTAAAGCTCTTTGGGAACCGCTTGCGTAGCCCCACAGACCTGGGGGCTGCAGGCTTTCCTGCTGTCTTTAGCCTCAAAGCCACCCTTTCTCACTTGGCGCCCTATCAGGCACAAAAATGGCCATACGGCTGGAGATGGGTCCCCCGCCCTAAGAGCCAGCAGGGAAAACTATGCCTTGTTCTAAAGCTCTTTGGGAACTGCTTGCGTAGCTCCACAGACCTGGGGGCTGCGGGCTTTCCTGCTGCCTTTAGCCTCGACACCACCCTTTCCCTCTTGGCGCCGCGCCAGGCACAAAAATGGCCGTACGGCTGGAGATGGGTCCCCCGCCCAAAAAGCCAGCAGGGAAAATTATGCCTTGTTCTAAAGCTCTTTGGGAACCGCTTGCGTAGCCCCACAGACCTGGGGGCTGCGGGCTTTCCTGCTGCCTTCAGCCTCAAAACCACCCTTTCCCACTTGGCGCTGCGCCAGGCACAAAAATGGCCATATGGCTGGAGATGGGTCCCCCGACCAAAGAGCCAGCAGGGAAAATTATGCCTTGTTCTAAAGCTCTTTGGGAACCGCTTGCGTAGCCCCACACACGTGGGGGCTGCGGGCTTTCCTGCTGCCTTCAAGCCTCAAAGCCACCCTTTCCCACTGGGCGCCGCGCCAGGCACAAAAATGGCCCATGGCTGGAGATGGGTCCCCCGCCCAAAGAGCCAGCAGGGAAAACTATGCCTTGTTCTAAAGCTCTTTGGGAACTGCTTGCGTAGCCCCACAGACCTGGGGGCTGCGGGCTTTCCTGCTGCCTTCAGCCTCGACACCACCCTTTCCCACTTGGCACTGCTCCAGGTTCAAAAATGGCCATACGGCTGGAGATGGGTCCCCTGCCAAAAGAGCCAGCAGGGAAAACTATGCCTTGTTCTAAAGCTCTTTGGGAACCGCTTGCGTAGCCCCACAGACCTGGGGGCTGCGGGCTTTCCTGCTGCCTTCAGCCTCAAAGCCACCCTTTCGCACTTGGGGCTTCGCCAGGCACAAAAATGGCCATATGGCTGGAGATGGGTCCCCCGCCCAAAGAGCCAGCAGGGAAAACTATGCCTTGTTCTAAAGCTCTTTGGGAACCGCTTGCGTAGCCCCACAGACCTGGGGGCTGCGGGCTTTCCTGCTGCCTTCAGCCTCAAAGCCACCCTTTCCCACTTGGCGCCGGGCCAGGCACAAAAATGGCCATACGGCTGGAGATGGGTCCCATGCCCAAAGAGCCAGCAGGGAAAACTATGCCTTGTTCTAAAGCTCTTTGGGAACCGCTTGCTTGGCCCCACAGACCTGGGGGCTGCAGGCTTTCCTGCTGCCTTCAGCCTCAAAGCCACCCTTTCCCACTTGGCGCCCTATCAAGCACAAAAATGGCCTATGGCTGGAGATGGGTCCCAGGCCCAAAGAGCCAGCAGGGAAAACTATGCCTTGTTCTAAAGCTCTTTGGGAACCGCTTGCTTGGCCCCACATACGTGGGGGCTGCGGGCTTTCCTGCTGCCTTCAGCCTCGACACCACCCTTTCCCACTTGGCGCCGCGCCAGGCACAAAAATGGCCATACGGCTGGAGATGGGTCCCCCGCCCAAAGAGCCAGCAGGGAAAACTATGCCTTGTTCTAAAGCTCTTTGGGAACCGCTTGCGTATCCCCACAGACCTGGGGGCTGCGGGCTTTCCTGCTGCCTTCAGCCTCGACACCACCCTTTCCCACTTGGCACTGCTCCAGGCTCAAAAATGGCCATACGGCTGCAGATGGGTCCCCCGCCCAGAGACCCAGCAGGGAAAATTATGCCTTGTTCTAAAGCTCTTTGGGAACCGCTTGCGTAGCCCCACAGACCTGGGGGCTGCGGGCTTTGCTGCTGCCTTCAGCCTCAAAGCCACCCTTTCCCACTTGGCGCCGGGCCAGGCACAAAAATGGCCATACGGCTGGAGATGGGTCCCCCGCCCAAAGAGCCAGCAGGGAAAACTATGCCTTGTTCTAAAGCTCTTTGGGAACCGCTTGCTTGGCCCCACAGACCTGGGGGCTGCAGTCTTTGCTGCTGCCTTCAGCCTCAACACCACCCTTTCCCACTACGCACCGCGCCAGGCACAAAAATGGCCATACGGCTGGAGATGGGTCCCCTGCCAAAAGAGCCAGCAGGGAAAACTATGCCTTGTTCTAAAGCTCTTTGGGAACCGCTTGCGTAGCCCCACAGACCTGGGGGCTGCGGGCTTTCCTGCTGCCTTCAGATTCAAAGCCACCCTTTCCCTCTTGGGGCTTCGCCAGGCACAAAAATGGCCATACGGCTGGAGATGGGTCCCCCGCCCAAAGAGCGAGCAGGGAAAACTATGCCTTGTTCTAAAGCTCTTTGGGAACCGCTTGCGTAGCCCCACAGACCTGGGGGCTGCGGGCTTTCCTGCTGTCTTCAGCCTCAAAGCAACCCTTTCCCACTTGGCGCTGCGCCAGGCTCAAAAATGGCCATACGGCTGGAGATGGGTCCCCCGCCCTAAGAGCCAGCAGGGAAAACTATGCCTTGTTCTAAAGCTCTTTGGGAACCGCTTGCGTAACCCCACAGACCTGGGGGCTGCAGGCTTTCCTGCTGTCTTCAGCCTCGACACCACCCTTTCCCACTTGGCGCCCTATCAGGCACAAAAATGGCCATACGGCTGGAGATGGGTCCCCCGCCCAAAGAGCCAGCAGGGAAAACTATGCCTTGTTCTAAAGCTCTTTGGGAACCGCTTGCGTAGCCCCACAGACCTGGGGGCTGCGGGCTTTGCTGCTGCCTTCAGCCTCAAAGCCACCCTTTCCCACTTGGCGCCGCGCCAGGCACAAAAATGGCCTATGGCTGGAGATGGGTCCCATGCCCAAAGAGCCAGCAGGGAAAACTATGCCTTGTTCTAAAGCTCTTTGGGAACCGCTTGCTTGGCCCCAGAGACGTGGGGGCTGCGGGCTTTCCTGCTGCCTTCAGCCTCAAAACCACCCTTTCCCACTACGCACCGCGCCAGGCACAAAAATGGCCATATGGCTGGAGATGGGTCCCCCGCCCAAAGAGCCAGCAGGGAAAACTATGCCTTGTTCTAAAGCTCTCTGGGAACCGCTTGCTTGGCCCCACAGACGTGGGGGCTGCGGGCTTTCCTGCTGCCTTCAGCCTCAAAACCACCCTATGCCACTACGCACCGCGCCAGGCACAAAAATGGCCATACGTCTGGAGATGGGTCCCCCACCCAAAGAGCCAGCAGGGAAAACTATGCCTTGTTCTAAAGCTCTTTGGGAACCGCTTGCGTAGCCCCACAGACCTGGGGGCTGCGGGCTTTCCTGCTGCCTTCAGCCTCAAAGCCACCCTTTCCCACTTGGCACCGCGCCAGGCACAAAAATGGCCATACGGCTGGAGATGGGTCCCCCGCCCAAAGAGCCAGCAGGGAAAAATATGCCTTGTTCTAAAGCTCTTTGGGAACCGCTTGCATAGCCCCACAGACCTGGGAGCTGCAGGCTTTCCTGCTGTCTTCAGCCTCAAAGCCACCCTTTCCCACTTGGCGCCCTATCAGGCACAAAAATGGCCTATGGGTGGAGATGGGTCCCATGCCCAAAGAGCCAGCAGGGAAAACTATGCCTTGTTCTAAAGCTCTTTGGGAACCGCTTGCGTAGCCCCAGAGACCTGGGGGCTGCGGGCTTTCCTGCTGCCTTCAGCCTCGACACCACCCTTTCCCACTTGGCACTGCTCCAGGCTCAAAAATGGCCATACGGCTGCAGATGGGTCCCCCGCCCAGAGAGCCAGCAGGGAAAACTATGCCTTGTTCTAAAGCTCTTTGGGAACCGCTTGCGTAGCCCCACAGACCTGGGGGCTGCGGGCTTTCCTGCTGCCTTCAGTCTCAAAGCCACCCTTTCCCACTTGGCGCCGGGCCAGGCACAAAAATGGCCTATGGCTGGAGATGGGTCCCCTGTCAAAAGAGCCAGCAGGGAAAACTATGCCTTGTTCTAAAGCTCTTTGGGAACTGCTTGCGTAGCCCCACAGACCTGGGGGCTGCGGGCTTTCCTGCTGCCTTCAGCCTCAAAGCCACCCTTTCGCACTTGGGGCTTCGCCAGGCACAAAAATGGCCATATGGCTGGAGATGGGTCCCCCGCCCAAAGAGCGAGCAGGGAAAACTATGCCTTGTTCTAAAGCTCTTTGGGAACCGCTTGCTTGGCCCCACAGACGTGGGGGCTGCGGGCTTTCCTGCTGCCTTCAGCCTCAAAGCCACCCTTTCCCACTTGGCGCCGGGCCAGGGACAAAAATGGCCATACGGCTGGAGATGGGTCCCATGCCCAAAGAGCCAGCAGGGAAAACTATGCCTTGTTCTAAAGCTTTTTGGGAACCGCTTGCTTGGCCCCACAGACCTGGGGGCTGCAGGCTTTGCTGCTGCCTTCAGCCTCGACACCACCCTTAACCACTTGGCGCCGCGCCAGGCACAAAAATGGCCATACGGCTGGAGATGGGTCCCCCGCCCAAAGAGCCAGCAGGGAAAACTATGCCTTGTTCTAAAGCTCTTTGGGAACCGCTTGCGTAGCCCCTCAGACCTGGGGGCTGCGGGCTTTCCTGCTGCCTTCAGCGTCAAAACCACCCTTTCCCACTACGCACCGCGCCAGGCACAAAAATGGCCATACGGCTGGAGATGGGTCCCCCGCCCAAAGAGCCAGCAGGGAAAACTATGCCTTGTTCTAAAGCTCTTTGGGAACCGCTTGCGTAGCCCCACAGACCTTAGGGCTGCAGGCTTTGCTGCTGCCTTCAGCCTCAAAACCACCCTATGCCACTACGCACCGCGTCAGGCACAAAAATAGCCATACGGCTGGAGATGGGTCCCCCACCCAAAGAGCCAGCAGGGAAAACTATGCCTTGTTCTAAAGCTCTTTGGGAACCGCTTGCGTAGCCCCACAGACCTGGGGGCTGCAGGCTTTCCTGCTGTCTTCAGCCTCAAAGCCACCCTTTCCCACTTGGCGCCCTATCAGGCACAAAAATGGCCTATGGGTGGAGATGGGTCCCATGCCCAAAGAGCCAGCAGGGAAAACTATGCCTTGTTCTAAAGCTCTTTGGGAACCGCTTGCGTAGCCCCACAGACCTGGGGGCTGCGGGCTTTCCTGCTGCCTTCAGCCTCGATACCACCATTTCCCACTTGGCGCTGCGCCATGCACAAAAATGGCCATATGGCTGGAGATGGGTCCCCCGCCCAAAGAGCCAGCAGGGAAAACTATGCCTTGTTCTAAAGCTCTTTGGGAACCGCTTGCGTAGCCCCACAGACCTGGGGGCTGCGGGCTTTCCTGCTTCCTTTAGCCTCGACACCACCCTTTCCCTCTTGGCCCCCGGCCAGGCACAAAAATGGCCTATGGCTGGAGATGGGTCCCATGCCCAAAGAGCCAGCAGGGAAAACTATGCCTTGTTCTAAAGCTCTTTGGGAACCGCTTGCGTAGCCGCACAGACCTGGGGGTTGCGGGCTTTGCTCCTGCCTTCAGCCTCAAAGCCACCCTTTCCCACCTGGCGCCGCGCCAGGCTCAAAAATGGCCATACGGCTGGAGATGGGTCCCCCGCCCAGAGAGCCAGCAGGGAAAACTATGCCTTGTTCTAAAGCTCTTTGGGAACCGCTTGCATAGCCCCACAGACCTGGGGGCTGCGGGCTTTCCTGCTGCCTTCAAGCCTCAAAGCCACCCTTTCCACTGGGCGCCGGGCCAGGCACAAAAATGGCCTATGGCTGGAGATGGGTCCCCCGAACAAAGAGCCAGCAGGGAAAACTATGCCTTGTTCTAAAGCTCTTTGGGAACTGCTTGCGTAGCCCCACAGACCTGGGGGCTGCAGGCTTTCCTGCTGCCTTCAGCCTCAAAGCCACCCTTTCCCACTTGGCGCCCTATCAAGCACAAAAATGGCCTATGGCTGGAGATGGGTCCCAGGCCCAAAGAGCCAGCAGGGAAAACTATGCCTTGTTCTAAAGCTCTTTGGGAACCGCTTGCTTGGCCCCACAGACGTGGGGGCTGCGGGCTTTCCTGCTGCCTTCAGCCTCGACACCACCCTTTCCCACTTGGCGCCGCGCCAGGCACAAAAATGGCCATACGGCTGGAGATGGGTCCCCCGCCCAAAGAGCCAGCAGGGAAAACTATGCCTTGTTCTAAAGCTCTTTGGGAACCGCTTGCGTAGCCCCACAGACCTGGAGGCTGCGGGCTTTCCTGCTGCCTTCACCCTCAAAACCACCCTTTCCCACTTGGCACTGCTCCAGGCTCAAAAATGGCCATACGGCTGGAGATGGGTCCCCCGCCCAGAGAGCCAGCAGGGAAAACTATGCCTTGTTCTAAAGCTCTTTGGGAACCGCTTGCGTAGCCCCACAGACCTGGGGGCTGCGGGCTTTCCTGCTGCCTTCAGATTCAAAGCCAGCCTTTCCCTCTTGGGGCTTCGCCAGGCACAAAAATGGCCATACGGCTGGAGATGGGTCCCCCGCCCAAAGAGCGAGCAGGGAAAACTATGCCTTGTTCTAAAGCTCTTTGGGAACCGCTTGCGTAGCCCCAAAGACCTGGGGGCTGCGGGCTTTCCTGCTGCCTTCAGCCTCGACACCACCCTTTCCCACTTGGCGCCGCGCCAGGCTCAAAAATGGCCATACGGCTGGAGATGGGTCCCCCGCCCTAAGAGCCAGCAGGGAAAACTATGCCTTGTTCTAAAGCTCTTTGGGAACCGCTTGCGTAGCCCCACAGACCTGGGGGCTGCAGGCTTTGCTCCTGCCTTCAGCCTCAAAGCCACCCTTTCCCACCTGGCGCCGCGCCAGGCTCAAAAATGGCCATACGGCTGGAGATGGGTCCCCCGCCCAAAGAGCCAGCAGGGAAAACTATGCCTTGTTCTAAAGCTCTTTGGGAACCGCTTGCGTAACCCCACAGACCTGGGGGCTGCAGGCTTTCCTGCTGCCTTCAGCCTCGACACCACCCTTTCCCACTTGGCGCCGCGCCAGGCACAAAAATGGCCATACGGCTGGAGATGGGTCCCCCGCCCAAAGAGCCAGCAGGGAAAACTATGCCTTGTTCTAAAGCTCTTTGGGAACCGCTTGCGTAGCCCCACAGACCTGGGGGCTGCGGGCTTTGCTGCTGCCTTCAGCCTCAAAGCCACCCTTTCCCACTTGGCGTCGCGCTAGCTACAAAAATGGCCTATGGCTGGAGATGGGTCCCATGTCCAAAGAGCCAGCAGGGAAAACTATGCCTTGTTCTAAAGCTCTCTGGGAACCGCTTGCTTGGCCCCACAGACGTGGGGGCTGCGGGCTTTGCTGCTGCCTTCAGCCTCAAAACCACCCTATGCCACTACGCACCGCGCCAGGCACAAAAATGGCCATACGGCTGGAGATGGGTCCCCCACCCAAAGAGCCAGCAGGGAAAACTATGCCTTGTTCTAAAGCTCTTTGGGAACCGCTTGCGTAGCCGCACAGACCTGGGGGCTGCGGGCTTTCCTGCTGCCTTCAGCCTCGACACCACCCTTTCCCACTTGGCGCCGCGCCAGGCACAAAAATGGCCATACGGCTGGAGATGGGTCCCCCACCCAAAGAGCCAGCAGGGAAAACTATGCCTTGTTCTAAAGCTCTTTGGGAACCGCTTGCGTAGCCCCACAGACCTGGGGGCTGCAGGCTTTCCTGCTGTCTTCAGCCTCAAAGCCACCCTTTCCCACTTGGCGCCCTATCAGGCACAAAAATGGCCTATGGGTGGAGATGGGTCCCATGCCCAAAGAGACAGCAGGGAAAACTATGCCTTGTTCTAAAGCTCTTTGGGAACCGCTTGCTTGGCCCCACAGACGTGGGGGCTGCGGGCTTTCCTGCTGTCTTCAGCCTCGACACCACCCTTTCCCACTTGGCGCCCTATCAGGCACAAAAATGGCCATACGGCTGGAGATGGGTCCCCCGCCCAAAGAGCCAGCAGGGAAAACTATGCCTTGTTCTAAAGCTCTTTGGGAACCGCTTGCGTAGCCCCACAGACCTGGGGGCTGCGGGCTTTCCTGCTGCCTTCAGCCTCAAAGCCACCCTTTCCCACTTGGCGCCGGGCCAGGGACAAAAATGGCCATACGGCTGGAGATGGGTCCCATGCCCAAAGAGCCAGCAGGGAAAACTATGCCTTGTTCTAAAGCTCTTTGGGAACCGCTTGCTTGGCCCCACAGACCTGGGGGCTGCAGGCTTTGCTGCTGCCTTCAACCTCGACACCACCCTTACCCACTTGGCGCCGCGCCAGGCACAAAAATGGCCATACGGCTGGAGATGGGTCCCCCGCCCAAAGAGCCAGCAGGGAAAACTATGCCTTGTTCTAAAGCTCTTTGGGAACCGCTTGCGTAGCCCCACAGACCTGGGGGCTGCGGGCTTTCCTGCTGCCTTCAGCGTCAAAACCACCCTTTCCCACTACGCACCGCGCCAGGCACAAAAATGGCCATACGGCTGGAGATGGGTCCCCCGCCCAAAGAGCCAGCAGGGAAAACTATGCCTTGTTCTAAAGCTCTTTGGGAACCGCTTGCTTGGCCCCACAGACGTGGGGGCTGCGGGCTTTCCTGCTGCCTTCAGCCTCAAAACCACCCTATGCCACTACGCACCGCGTCAGGCACAAAAATAGCCATACGGCTGGAGATGGGTCCCCCACCCAAAGAGCCAGCAGGGAAAACTATGCCTTGTTCTAAAGCTCTTTGGGAACCGCTTGCGTAGCCCCACAGACCTGGGGGCTGCAGGCTTTCCTGCTGTCTTCAGCCTCAAAGCCACCCTTTCCCACTTGGCGCCCTATCAGGCACAAAAATGGCCTATGGGTGGAGATGGGTCCCATGCCCAAAGAGCCAGCAGGGAAAACTATGCCTTGTTCTAAAGCTCTTTGGGAACCGCTTGCGTAGCCCCACAGACGTGGGGGCTGCGGGCTTTCCTGCTGCCTTCAGCCTCGATACCACCATTTCCCACTTGGCGCTGCGCCATGCACAAAAATGGCCATACGGCTGGAGATGGGTCCCCCGCCCAAAGAGCCAGCAGGGAAAACTATGCCTTGTTCTAAAGCTCTTTGGGAACCGCTTGCTTGGCCCCACAGACGTGGGGGCTGCGGGCTTTCCTGCTGCCTTCAGCCTCAAAACCACCCTATGCCACTACGCACCGCGTCAGGCACAAAAATAGCCATACGGCTGGAGATGGGTCCCCCGCCCAAAGAGCCAGCAGGGAAAACTATGCCTTGTTCTAAAGCTCTTTGGGAACCGCTTGCGTAGCACCACAGACCTGGGGGTTGCGGGCTTTGCTCCTGCCTTCAGCCTCAAAGCCACCCTTTCCCACCTGGCGCCGCGCCAGGCTCAAAAATGGCCATACGGCTGGAGATGGGTCCCCCGCCCAAAGAACAAGCAGGGAAAACTATGCCTTGTTCTAAAGCTCTTTGGGAACCGCTTGCTTGGCCCCACAGACCTGGGGGCTGCGGGCTTTCCTGCTGCCTTCAAGCCTCAAAGCCACCCTTTCCACTGGGCGCCGGGCCAGGCACAAAAATGGCCTATGGCTGGAGATGGGTCCCCCGAACAAAGAGCCAGCAGGGAAAACTATGCCTTGTTCTAAAGCTCTTTGGGAACTGCTTGCGTAGCCCCACAGACCTGGGGGCTGCAGGCTTTCCTGCTGCCTTCAGCCTCAAAGCCACCCTTTCCCACTTGGCGCCCTATCAAGCACAAAAATGGCCTATGGCTGGAGATGGGTCCCAGGCCCAAAGAGCCAGCAGGGAAAACTATGCCTTGTTCTAAAGCTCTTTGGGAACCGCTTGCGTAGCCCCACAGACCTGGGGGCTGCGGGCTTTCCTGCTGCCTTCAGATTCAAAGCCAGCCTTTCCCTCTTGGGGCTTCGCCAGGCACAAAAATGGCCATACGGCTGGAGATGGGTCCCCCGCCCAAAGAGCGAGCAGGGAAAACTATGCCTTGTTCTAAAGCTCTTTGGGAACCGCTTGCGTAGCCCCAAAGACCTGGGGGCTGCGGGCTTTCCTGCTGCCTTCAGCCTCGACACCACCCTTTCCCACTTGGCGCCGCGCCAGGCTCAAAAATGGCCATACGGCTGGAGATGGGTCCCCCGCCCTAAGAGCCAGCAGGGAAAACTATGCCTTGTTCTAAAGCTCTTTGGGAACCGCTTGCGTAGCCCCACAGACCTGGGGGCTGCAGGCTTTGCTCCTGCCTTCAGCCTCAAAGCCACCCTTTCCCACCTGGCGCCGCGCCAGGCTCAAAAATGGCCATACGGCTGGAGATGGGTCCCCCGCCCAAAGAGCCAGCAGGGAAAACTATGCCTTGTTCTAAAGCTCTTTGGGAACCGCTTGCGTAACCCCACAGACCTGGGGGCTGCAGGCTTTCCTGCTGCCTTCAGCCTCGACACCACCCTTTCCCACTTGGCGCCGCGCCAGGCACAAAAATGGCCATACGGCTGGAGATGGGTCCCCCGCCCAAAGAGCCAGCAGGGAAAACTATGCCTTGTTCTAAAGCTCTTTGGGAACCGCTTGCGTAGCCCCACAGACCTGGGGGCTGCGGGCTTTGCTGCTGCCTTCAGCCTCAAAGCCACCCTTTCCCACTTGGCGTCGCGCTAGCTACAAAAATGGCCTATGGCTGGAGATGGGTCCCATGTCCAAAGAGCCAGCAGGGAAAACTATGCCTTGTTCTAAAGCTCTCTGGGAACCGCTTGCTTGGCCCCACAGACGTGGGGGCTGCGGGCTTTCCGGCTGCCTTCAGCCTCAAAACCACCCTATGCCACTACGCACCGCGCCAGGCACAAAAATGGCCATACGGCTGGAGATGGGTCCCCCACCCAAAGAGCCAGCAGGGAAAACTATGCCTTGTTCTAAAGCTCTTTGGGAACCGCTTGCGTAGCCTCACAGACCTGGGGGCTGCGGGCTTTCCTGCTGCCTTCAGCCTCGACACCACCCTTTCCCACTTGGCGCCGCGCCAGGCACAAAAATGGCCATACGGCTGGAGATGGGTCCCCCACCCAAAGAGCCAGCAGGGAAAACTATGCCTTGTTCTAAAGCTCTTTGGGAACCGCTTGCGTAGCCCCACAGACCTGGGGGCTGCAGGCTTTCCTGCTGTCTTCAGCCTCAAAGCCACCCTTTCCCACTTGGCGCCCTATCAGGCACAAAAATGGCCTATGGGTGGAGATGGGTCCCATGCCCAAAGAGACAGCAGGGAAAACTATGCCTTGTTCTAAAGCTCTTTGGGAACCGCTTGCTTGGCCCCACAGACGTGGGGGCTGCGGGCTTTCCTGCTGTCTTCAGCCTCGACACCACCCTTTCCCACTTGGCGCCCTATCAGGCACAAAAATGGCCATACGGCTGGAGATGGGTCCCCCGCCCAAAGAGCCAGCAGGGAAAACTATGCCTTGTTCTAAAGCTCTTTGGGAACCGCTTGCGTAGCCCCACAGACCTGGGGGCTGCGGGCTTTCCTGCTGCCTTCAGCCTCAAAGCCACCCTTTCCCACTTGGCGCCGGGCCAGGGACAAAAATGGCCATACGGCTGGAGATGGGTCCCATGCCCAAAGAGCCAGCAGGGAAAACTATGCCTTGTTCTAAAGCTCTTTGGGAACCGCTTGCTTGGCCCCACAGACCTGGGGGCTGCAGGCTTTGCTGCTGCCTTCAACCTCGACACCACCCTTACCCACTTGGCGCCGCGCCAGGCACAAAAATGGCCATACGGCTGGAGATGGATCCCCCGCCCAAAGAGCCAGCAGGGAAAACTATGCCTTGTTCTAAAGCTCTTTGGGAACCGCTTGCGTAGCCCCACAGACCTGGGGGCTGCGGGCTTTCCTGCTGCCTTCAGCCTCAAAACCACCCTTTCCCACTACGCACCGCGCCAGGCACAAAAATGGCCATACGGCTGGAGATGGGTCCCCCGCCCAAAGAGCCAGCAGGGAAAACTATGCCTTGTTCTAAAGCTCTTTGGGAACCGCTTGCTTGGCCCCACAGACGTGGGGGCTGCGGGCTTTCCTGCTGCCTTCAGCCTCAAAACCACCCTATGCCACTACGCACCGCGTCAGGCACAAAAATAGCCATACGGCTGGAGATGGGTCCCCCACCCAAAGAGCCAGCAGGGAAAACTATGCCTTGTTCTAAAGCTCTTTGGGAACCGCTTGCGTAGCCCCACAGACCTGGGGGCTGCAGGCTTTCCTGCTGTCTTCAGCCTCAAAGCCACCCTTTCCCACTTGGCGCCCTATCAGGCACAAAAATGGCCTATGGGTGGAGATGGGTCCCCCGCCCAAAGAGCCAGCAGGGAAAACTATGCCTTGTTCTAAAGCTCTTTGGGAACCGCTTGCGTAGCCCCACAGACGTGGGGGCTGCGGGCTTTCCTGCTGCCTTCAGCCTCGATACCACCATTTCCCACTTGGCGCTGCGCCATGCACAAAAATGGCCATACGGCTGGAGATGAGTCCCCCGCCCAAAGAGCCAGCAGGGAAAACTATGCCTTGTTCTAAAGCTCTTTGGGAACCGCTTGCGTAGCCCCACAGACCTGGGGGCTGCGGGCTTTCCTGCTGCCTTTAGCCTCGACACCACCCTTTCCCTCTTGGCGCCGGGCCAGGCACAAAAATGGCCATATGGCTGGAGATGGGTCCCATGCCCAAAGAGCCAGCAGGGAAAACTATGCCTTGTTCTAAAGCTCTTTGGGAACCGCTTGCGTAGCCCCACAGACCTGGGGGCTGCAGGCTTTCCTGCTGCCTTTAGCCTCGACACCACCCTTTCCCTCTTGGCGCCGGGCCAGGCACAAAAATGGCCATATGGCTGGAGATGGGTCCCATGCCCAAAGAGCCAGCAGGGGAAACTATGCCTTGTTCTAAAGGTCTCTGGGAACCGCTTGCGTAGCCCCACAGACCTGGGGGCTGCGGGCTTTCCTGCTGCCTTCAGCCTCAAAGCCACCCTTTCCCACTTGGCGCCGCGCCAGGCACAAAAATGGCCATACGGCTGGAGATGGGTCCCATGCCCAAAGAGCCAGCAGGGAAAACTATGCCTTGTTCTAAAGCTCTTTGGGAACCGCTTGCTTGGCCCCACAGACCTGGGGGCTGCAGGCTTTGCTGCTGCCTTCAGCCTCGACACCACCCTTACCCACTTGGCGCCGCGCCAGGCACAAAAATGGCCATACGGCTGGAGATGGGTCCCCCGCCCAAAGAGCCAGCAGGGAAAACTATGCCTTGTTCTAAAGCTCTTTGGGAACCGCTTGCGTAGCCCCTCAGACCTGGGGGCTGCGGGCTTTCCTGCTGCCTTCAGCGTCAAAACCACCCTTTCCCACTACGCACCGCGCCAGGCACAAAAATGGCCATACGGCTGGAGATGGGTCCCCCGCCCAAAGAGCCAGCAGGGAAAACTATGCCTTGTTCTAAAGCTCTTTGGGAACCGCTTGCTTGGCCCCACAGACGTGGGGGCTGCGGGCTCTCCTGCTGCCTTCAGACTCAAAACCACCCTATGCCACTACGCACCGCGTCAGGCACAAAAATAGCCATACGTCTGGAGATGGGTCCCCCACCCAAAGAGCCAGCAGGGAAAACTATGCCTTGTTCTAAAGCTCTTTGGGAACCGCTTGCGTAGCCCCACAGACCTGGGGGCTGCAGGCTTTCCTGCTGTCTTCAGCCTCAAAGCCACCCTTTCCCACTTGGCGCCCTATCAGGCACAAAAATGGCCATATGGCTGGAGATGGGTCCCCCGCCCAAAGAGCCAGCAGGGAAAACTATGCCTTGTTCTAAAGCTCTTTGGGAACCGCTTGCGTAGCCCCACAGACCTGGGGGCTGCGGGCTTTCCTGCTGCCTTTAGCCTCGACACCACCCTTTCCCTCTTGGCGCCGCGCCCGGCACAAAAATGGCCTATGGCTGGAGATGGGTCCCATGCCCAAAGAGCCAGCAGGGAAAACTATGCCTTGTTCTAAAGCTCTTTGGGAACCGCTTGCGTAGCCGCACAGACCTGGGGGCTGCGGGCTTTCCTGCTGCCTTCAGCCTCAAAGCCACCCTTTCCCACTTTGCGCCGCATCAGGCACAAAAATGGATATACGGCTGGAGATGGGTCCCCCGCCCAAAGAGCCAGCAGGGAAAACTATGCCTTGTTCTAAAGCTCTTTGGGAACCGCTTGCGTAGCCCCACAGACCTGGGGGCTGCAGGCTTTCCTGCTGCCTTCAGCCTCAAAACCACCCTTTCCCACTACGCAACGCGCCAGGCATAAAAATAGCCATACGACTGGAGATGGGTCCCCCGCCCAAAGAGCCAGCAGGGAAAACTATGCCTTGTTCTAAAGCTCTTTGGGAACCGCTTGCGTAGCCCCACAGACCTTGGGGCTGCGGGCTTTCCTGCTGCCTTCAGCCTCGACAGCACCCTTTCCCACTTGGCGCCGCGCCAGGCACAAAAATGGCCTATGGCTGGAGATGGGTCCCATGCCCAAAGAGTCAGCAGGGAAAACTATGCCTTGTTCTAAAGCTCTTTGGGAACTGCTTGCTTGGCCCCACAGACCTGGGGGCTGCGGGCTTTCCTGCTGCCTTCAGCCTCAAAACCACCCTTTCCCACTTGGCGCTGCGCCAGGCACAAAAATGGCCATACGGCTGGAGATGGGTCCCCCGCCCAAAGAGCCAGCAGGGAAAATTATGCCTTGTTCTAAAGCTCTTTGGGAACCGCTTGCGTAGCCCCACAGACCTGGGGGCTGCGGGCTTTCCTGCTGCCTTTAGCCTCGACACAACCCTTTCCCACTTGGCGCCGCGCCAGGCACAAAAATGGCCATACGGCTGGAGATGGGTCCCCCTCCCAGAGAGCCAGCAGGGAAAACTATGCCTTGTTCTAAAGCTCTTTGGGAACCGCTTGCGTAGCCCCACAGACCTGGGGGCTGCGGGCTTTCCTGCTGCCTTCAAGCCTCAAAGCCACCCTTTCCACTGGGCGCCGGCCAGGCACAAAAATGGCCTATGGCTGGAGATGGGTCCCCCGAACAAAGAGCCAGCAGGGAAAACTATGCCTTGTTCTAAAGCTCTTTGGGAACTGCTTGCGTAGCCCCACAGACCTGGGGGCTGCAGGCTTTCCTGCTGCCTTCAGCCTCAAAGCCACCCTTTCCCACTTGGCGCCCTATCAAGCACAAAAATGGCCTATGGCTGGAGATGGGTCCCAGGCCCAAAGAGCCAGCAGGGAAAACTATGCCTTGTTCTAAAGCTCTTTGGGAACCGCTTGCTTGGCCCCACAGACGTGGGGGCTGCGGGCTTTCCTGCTGCCTTCAGCCTCGACACCACCCTTTCCCACTTGGCGCCGCGCCAGGCACGAAAATGGCCATACGGCTGGAGATGGGTCCCCCGCCCAAAGAGCCAGCAGGGAAAACTATGCCTTGTTCTAAAGCTCTTTGGGAACCGCTTGCGTAGCCCCACAGACCTGGGGGCTGCGGGCTTTCCTGCTACCTTCACCCTCAAAACCACCCTTTCCCACTTGGCACTGCTCCAGGCTCAAAAATGGCCATACGGCTGCAGATGGGTCCCCCGCCCAGAGAGCCAGCAGGGAAAACTATGCCTTGTTCTAAAGCTCTTTGGGAACCGCTTGCGTAGCCCCACAGACCTGGGGGCTGCGGGCTTTCCTGCTGCCTTTAGCCTCGACACCACCCTTTCCCTCTTGGCGCCGCGCCAGGCACAAAAATGGCCGTACGGCTGGAGATGGGTCCCCCGCCCAAAGAGCGAGCAGGGAAAACTATGCCTTGTTCTAAAGCTCTTTGGGAACCGCTTGCGTAGCCCCAAAGACCTGGGGGCTGCGGGCTTTCCTGCTGCCTTCAGCCTCGACACCACCCTTTCCCACTTGGCGCCGCGCCAGGCTCAAAAATGGCCATACGGCTGGAGATGGGTCCCCCGCCCTAAGAGCCAGCAGGGAAAACTATGCCTTGTTCTAAAGCTCTTTGGGAACCGCTTGCGTAGCCCCACAGACCTGGGGGCTGCAGGCTTTGCTCCTGCCTTCACCCTCAAAGCCACCCTTTCCCACCTGGCGCCGCGCCAGGCTCAAAAATGGCCATACGGCTGGAGATGGGTCCCCCGCCCAAAGAGCCAGCAGGGAAAACTATGCCTTGTTCTAAAGCTCTTTGGGAACCGCTTGCGTAGCCCCACAGACCTGGGGGCTGCAGGCTTTCCTGCTGTCTTCAGCCTCGACACCACCCTTTCCCACTTGGCGCCCTATCAGGCACAAAAATGGCCATACGGCTGGAGATGGGTCCCCCGCCCAAAGAGCCAGCAGGGAAAACTATGCCTTGTTCTAAAGCTCTTTGGGAACCGCTTGCGTAGCCCCACAGACCTGGGGGCTGCGGGCTTTGCTGCTGCCTTCAGCCTCAAAGCCACCCTTTCCCACTTGGCGCCGCGCCAGGCACAAAAATGGCCTATGGCTGGAGATGGGTCCCATGCCCAAAGAGCCAGCAGGGAAAACTATGCCTTGTTCTAAAGCTCTTTGGGAACCGCTTGCTTGGCCCCACAGACCTGGGGGCTGCGGGCTTTCCTGCTGCCTTCAGCCTCGACACCACCCTTTCCCTCTTGGCGCCGGGCCAGGCACAAAAATGGCCATATGGCTGGAGATGGGTCCCATGCCCAAAGAGCCAGCAGGGAAAACTATGCCTTGTTCTAAAGCTCTTTGGGAACCGCTTGCGTAGCCCCACAGACCTGGGGGCTGCAGGCTTTCCTGCTGCCTTTAGCCTCGACACCACCCTTTCCCTCTTGGCGCCGGGCCAGGCACAAAAATGGCCATATGGCTGGAGATGGGTCCCATGCCCAAAGAGCCAGCAGGGGAAACTATGCCTTGTTCTAAAGGTCTCTGGGAACCGCTTGCGTAGCCCCACAGACCTGGGGGCTGCGGGCTTTCCTGCTGCCTTCAGCCTCAAAGCCACCCTTTCCCACTTGGCGCCGCGCCAGGCACAAAAATGGCCATACGGCTGGAGATGGGTCCCATGCCCAAAGAGCCAGCAGGGAAAACTATGCCTTGTTCTAAAGCTCTTTGGGAACCGCTTGCTTGGCCCCACAGACCTGGGGGCTGCAGGCTTTGCTGCTGCCTTCAGCCTCGACACCACCCTTACCCACTTGGCGCCGCGCCAGGCACAAAAATGGCCATACGGCTGGAGATGGGTCCCCCGCCCAAAGAGCCAGCAGGGAAAACTATGCCTTGTTCTAAAGCTCTTTGGGAACCGCTTGCGTAGCCCCTCAGACCTGGGGGCTGCGGGCTTTCCTGCTGCCTTCAGCGTCAAAACCACCCTTTCCCACTACGCACCGCGCCAGGCACAAAAATGGCCATACGGCTGGAGATGGGTCCCCCGCCCAAAGAGCCAGCAGGGAAAACTATGCCTTGTTCTAAAGCTCTTTGGGAACCGCTTGCTTGGCCCCACAGACGTGGGGGCTGCGGGCTCTCCTGCTGCCTTCAGACTCAAAACCACCCTATGCCACTACGCACCGCGTCAGGCACAAAAATAGCCATACGTCTGGAGATGGGTCCCCCACCCAAAGAGCCAGCAGGGAAAACTATGCCTTGTTCTAAAGGTCTTTGGGAACCGCTTGCGTAGCCCCACAGACCTGGGGGCTGCAGGCTTTCCTGCTGTCTTCAGCCTCAAAGCCACCCTTTCCCACTTGGCGCCCTATCAGGCACAAAAATGGCCATATGGCTGGAGATGGGTCCCCCGCCCAAAGAGCCAGCAGGGAAAACTATGCCTTGTTCTAAAGCTCTTTGGGAACCGCTTGCGTAGCCCCACAGACCTGGGGGCTGCGGGCTTTCCTGCTGCCTTTAGCCTCGACACCACCCTTTCCCTCTTGGCGCCGCGCCAGGCACAAAAATGGCCTATGGCTGGAGATGGGTCCCATGCCCAAAGAGCCAGCAGGGAAAACTATGCCTTGTTCTAAAGCTCTTTGGGAACCGCTTGCGTAGCCGCACAGACCTGGGGGCTGCGGGCTTTCCTGCTGCCTTCAGCCTCAAAGCCACCCTTTCCCACTTTGCGCCGCATCAGGCACAAAAATGGATATACGGCTGGAGATGGGTCCCCCGCCCAAAGAGCCAGCAGGGAAAACTATGCCTTGTTCTAAAGCTCTTTGGGAACCGCTTGCGTAGCCCCACAGACCTGGGGGCTGCAGGCTTTCCTGCTGCCTTCAGCCTCAAAACCACCCTTTCCCACTACGCAACGCGCCAGGCATAAAAATAGCCATACGACTGGAGATGGGTCCCCCGCCCAAAGAGCCAGCAGGGAAAACTATGCCTTGTTCTAAAGCTCTTTGGGAACCGCTTGCGTAGCCCCACAGACCTTGGGGCTGCGGGCTTTCCTGCTGCCTTCAGCCTCGACAGCACCCTTTCCCACTTGGCGCCGCGCCAGGCACAAAAATGGCCTATGGCTGGAGATGGGTCCCATGCCCAAAGAGTCAGCAGGGAAAACTATGCCTTGTTCTAAAGCTCTTTGGGAACTGCTTGCTTGGCCCCACAGACCTGGGGGCTGCGGGCTTTCCTGCTGCCTTCAGCCTCAAAACCACCCTTTCCCACTTGGCGCTGCGCCAGGCACAAAAATGGCCATACGGCTGGAGATGGGTCCCCCGCCCAAAGAGCCAGCAGGGAAAATTATGCCTTGTTCTAAAGCTCTTTGGGAACCGCTTGCGTAGCCCCACAGACCTGGGGGCTGCGGGCTTTCCTGCTGCCTTTAGCCTCGACACAACCCTTTCCCACTTGGCGCCGCGCCAGGCACAAAAATGGCCATACGGCTGGAGATGGGTCCCCCTCCCAGAGAGCCAGCAGGGAAAACTATGCCTTGTTCTAAAGCTCTTTGGGAACCGCTTGCGTAGCCCCACAGACCTGGGGGCTGCGGGCTTTACTGCTGCCTTCAAGCCTCAAAGCCACCCTTTCCACTGGGCGCCGGGCCAGGCACAAAAATGGCCTATGGCTGGAGATGGGTCCCCCGAACAAAGAGCCAGCAGGGAAAACTATGCCTTGTTCTAAAGCTCTTTGGGAACTGCTTGCGTAGCCCCACAGACCTGGGGGCTGCAGGCTTTCCTGCTGCCTTCAGCCTCAAAGCCACCCTTTCCCACTTGGCGCCCTATCAAGCACAAAAATGGCCTATGGCTGGAGATGGGTCCCAGGCCCAAAGAGCCAGCAGGGAAAACTATGCCTTGTTCTAAAGCTCTTTGGGAACCGCTTGCTTGGCCCCACAGACGTGGGGGCTGCGGGCTTTCCTGCTGCCTTCAGCCTCGACACCACCCTTTCCCACTTGGCGCCGCGCCAGGCACGAAAATGGCCATACGGCTGGAGATGGGTCCCCCGCCCAAAGAGCCAGCAGGGAAAACTATGCCTTGTTCTAAAGCTCTTTGGGAACCGCTTGCGTAGCCCCACAGACCTGGGGGCTGCGGGCTTTCCTGCTACCTTCACCCTCAAAACCACCCTTTCCCACTTGGCACTGCTCCAGGCTCAAAAATGGCCATACGGCTGCAGATGGGTCCCCCGCCCAGAGAGCCAGCAGGGAAAACTATGCCTTGTTCTAAAGCTCTTTGGGAACCGCTTGCGTAGCCCCACAGACCTGGGGGCTGCGGGCTTTCCTGCTGCCTTTAGCCTCGACACCACCCTTTCCCTCTTGGCGCCGCGCCAGGCACAAAAATGGCCGTACGGCTGGAGATGGGTCCCCCGCCCAAAGAGCGAGCAGGGAAAACTATGCCTTGTTCTAAAGCTCTTTGGGAACCGCTTGCGTAGCCCCAAAGACCTGGGGGCTGCGGGCTTTCCTGCTGCCTTCAGCCTCGACACCACCCTTTCCCACTTGGCGCCGCGCCAGGCTCAAAAATGGCCATACGGCTGGAGATGGGTCCCCCGCCCTAAGAGCCAGCAGGGAAAACTATGCCTTGTTCTAAAGCTCTTTGGGAACCGCTTGCGTAGCCCCACAGACCTGGGGGCTGCAGGCTTTGCTCCTGCCTTCACCCTCAAAGCCACCCTTTCCCACCTGGCGCCGCGCCAGGCTCAAAAATGGCCATACGGCTGGAGATGGGTCCCCCGCCCAAAGAGCCAGCAGGGAAAACTATGCCTTGTTCTAAAGCTCTTTGGGAACCGCTTGCGTAGCCCCACAGACCTGGGGGCTGCAGGCTTTCCTGCTGTCTTCAGCCTCGACACCACCCTTTCCCACTTGGCGCCCTATCAGGCACAAAAATGGCCATACGGCTGGAGATGGGTCCCCCGCCCAAAGAGCCAGCAGGGAAAACTATGCCTTGTTCTAAAGCTCTTTGGGAACCGCTTGCGTAGCCCCACAGACCTGGGGGCTGCGGGCTTTGCTGCTGCCTTCAGCCTCAAAGCCACCCTTTCCCACTTGGCGCCGCGCCAGGCACAAAAATGGCCTATGGCTGGAGATGGGTCCCATGCCCAAAGAGCCAGCAGGGAAAACTATGCCTTGTTCTAAAGCTCTTTGGGAACCGCTTGCTTGGCCCCACAGACCTGGGGGCTGCGGGCTTTCCTGCTGCCTTCAGCCTCAAAACCACCCTTTCCCACTACGCACCGCGCCAGGCACAAAAATGGCCATATGGCTGGAGATGGGTCCCCCGCCCAAAGAGCCAGCAGGGAAAACTATGCCTTGTTCTAAAGCTCTCTGGGAACCGCTTGCTTGGGCCCACAGACGTGGGGGCTGCGGGCTTTCCTGCTGTCTTCAGCCTCAAAACCACCCTATGCCACTACGCACCGCGCCAGGCACAAAAATAGCCATACGTCTGGAGATGGGTCCCCCGAACAAAGAGCCAGCAGGGAAAACTATGCCTTGTTCTAAAGCTCTTTGGGAACCGCTTGCGTAGCCCCACAGACCTGGGGGCTGCGGGCTTTCCTGCTGCCTTCAGCCTCGACACCACCCTTTCCCACTTGGCGCCGCGCCAGGCACAAAAATGGCCATACGGCTGGAGATGGGTCCCCCGCCCAAAGAGCCAGCAGGGAAAACTATGCCTTGTTCTAAAGCTCTTTGTGAACCGCTTGCATAGCCCCACAGACCTGGGAGCTGCAGGCTTTCCTGCTGCCTTCAGCCACAAAGCCACCCTTTCCCACTTGGCGCCCTATCAGGCACAAAAATGGCCATACGGCTGGAGATGGGTCCCATGCCCAAAGAGCCAGCAGGGAAAACTATGCCTTGTTCTAAAGCTCTTTGGGAACCGCTTGCATAGCCCCACAGACCTGGGGGCTGCAGACTTTCCTGCTGCCTTCAGCCTCGACACCACCCTTTCCCACTTGGCGCCGCGCCAGGCACAAAAATGGCCATACGGCTGGAGATGGGTCCCACGCCCAAGGAGTCAGCAGGGAAAACTATGCCTTGTTCTAAAGCTCTTTGGGAACCGCTTGCGTAGCCCCACAGACGTGGGGGCTGCGGGCTTTCCTGCTGCCTTCAGACTCAAAGCCACGCTTTCCAACTTGGCGCCGCGCCAGGCACAAAAATGGCCATATGGCTGGAGATGGGTCCCCCGCGCAAAGAGCCTGCAGGGAAAGCTTTGTCTACAGTCAGTCAAGGTCGACGTACTCAACACTGATAAGAAAGATCACATGTGTTCTTGTGCTGAGGGATATCAAGTGGAAATCCTTCTCGCGGAGTGATCAAGCGATTTAAACTTTTCATCATAATCCAAAGTCTAACATGCAAAACAATTGTCTAAGCAAAGCACAATACAGTGAGTATTAGTAAAACAACAACAGAGTGAAGCATCTTGTTATAAAGTCCTGTAACTGTCGGTGACCATCCAAAAAGAGGATCTCCCCATCTATGTCCTTCGCCTCTCTTCACTCTTTCCAACGCTTTGTGTATTTCTTCAACCTGATGATGGACGGTAATCAAAGTTGTCTGTCTATTTTCTTGGGCCTCTTTCAAGAGTCGCTTCAATTCATTGTGTTTTAGCAGCTTCTTCACCAGGGAGAGATTCATTCCGATAGGGGTAGGCAACAATCTCGAATCAACGTATAATTAGGTTGTAGCAATTGAAAAGATGTAACAGGAGCTTAATAATTGAAGTCGCATCCCGTAACTTTGTGTTAGTAAAGTTCAAACACAAAGATTTGAGTGATTACTATGTCATCTCTGAATACAAGACTACAGGGAGACCTCATGCTAACGCACCCTTTCCCAATATAGTCAAGCACAGTCTCTGGGGTTTCATCGGGATGTGTCTCAAAGTGACAAACATTCTGGTTGGTGTCAAGACAAAGGTCTTGTGCTTTGAGAGTATTACTCTCACAAATGAATCCTTGTTGGTCTCGTGAAACGCATGCGTCAACATCAGCAGTTTGCCATTTAGTCTCATTTTGTCGTGCCCAACCTCTGTGCTGTGTTGGATAGAGTAGAGCTCCTTGGTGATTCAACCCCAGTGCGATGATTGGGTATGTGGTGTATACGGAGGCATTGCGTATCGTTAAGACAAAAGCTGTGGCTTTGCTCTCAGTGGGATCGTAGGTGAAATTAACCAGATACCACCTGGACTGAAATTTTTTCTCAAATTCAATTGCGTTATCCCATATTACTTTTCGAATTTCGGTGGGCAAGGTGCCTTCTTTACCTTCCCTTATGATTGCGGCTGTCATAGATTGCATCCACAATTGGGCTTGGATACAACTAAGAGCCAAGGAAACATTGGTTTGAGTTGTACCAAGTGCATCTGTGATCAGCTGATGGTCTTTTTCACCCGTTTCTTCCCATTGAGGCAATATATTCTATAAAAGCCGTTGGTGGTTTCCCAATGCTAATAGAGAGGACTGTAGGGGATGTCTTAATTTGTCCAGATCAGTAGCGGTTGTGACTAGTTTGTTGGCAAGTATCTCAGCATCTATACTATTCAAGACTCCCAGGCCTGTTCCTAAGATACCAGTCGCATCCCTCTTCCGTCCGTGTGAAGTGGCAAGAGTTCGTTTGCGTAACCATGCTGACCATTCTGCATAAGATGTACTCAGGAATGGTGAGCAGGTGGGTTTGATCGCAGAGATTTTAATCTGCATTGACAATTCTGCTCGTTTGAGGGAATATGTGGGATTAAACAGTACCTGTTGTTGACCTGTGTGTGTTTAATAACGTAAGGGCCAATGTTGAAAATGTAAGGAGTTAGTCTAATGGAGGGCTTAGAAAAGAGAGAGGTGGTTTTTTTTTTTTTCTCTTAGAAGAGAGAGCCTTTGAGAGTTTGTGGGGTGTAGGTTCTGGATTCATTTCAGCAAGTTCAGGTGTATTTGAGTCAATCATAAATTCAAATAACAATTCTGTGCCCTTGTAGCCCCAAATACAGTACACTACTGTAGGTTTGATGAAAGTGAAATTGTGCCAGCAATCTGAATTTGGCTCCATAATTTTGTAACAATCAGTGTTGTATTTGTCCGCTTTGGTAGAGTCTACATAGATGGTTTTAATTACAGTTGGCCTGTGGTGATTAGACCCGTTGATAAATCGGCAACCAATGTGTGTTCTTGTGGAATAATTACTAAATTGGCCAAGAATACAAAAATACAGCATTGTTCACACATTAAGGAAAGTCATAAAATCAAGAGGCTTCTGAGGTAGAATACAGCCGCAGCTAGCACACGAAGAATGCAACAGCTGTGATTCCCTGTACAAGGTTGTTTGCGAAACTACACGAGGGATGGAACGGAACGCGCTTGTTCCGTGGCCTTCCCTTGTGACGAATAGCAGATATGGGGACGAGATGGTACTACGGAACTGATAAGCGGCTTACACGCCACCCGAGCCAACATTTCGTCAAATGTTGATGAAATGCTGTCCTTTTGTGCGAACTTTGCTCACCACAATGTACCAAAACACACCTCCATCCCGGAGGCTATCCGCCCCCGAGGTGTGAACACTCCTCCTTGAGTACATTAATCATAATAAAAGTACATATGACTAAAGTCACTCAAACTCCACTTTGAAGTTAAAAAAATAATATAAAAATAGCCCAAGAGAGGGGGAATGTCTGGGAAGACACCATCGCGAAGAATCCCACCGCTGTTTTCTGGGATCAGTCGACGGGCTGAGCCTTTCTTCCCCCTCATAAGGACGCCTTTGGGTAAGACTTTGATTACACCGAGTGCTTTCTCGGGGACTCTAGAAATTTCTCTAGAGAATCTCTACCCTACATTTATAGCCAGGCTGTATCGTTTATAATTTTGTCACGCGTTTGTCTATTTAACAATGTCTTTATTTGCACGTGCTTTGCAGACAGTGTATTTATCACCGGCAATCCTAAAGAACCTGTATATCTGTTGTTTAAATAAACTGCACTGTTTCAGTAGCTAGTCGTTTCGCTTTCTCACTGAACGCGACCAAAACTTGAGAGAGGCCGTGCTGGTTCAGGAGCACGACTAGACTGAAGGTGCAGCCCACTATTAGTGTCTCCAAATCGTAATAGTTTAACACATATTAAACGCGATTGGGCTGATAGTGCTGAATTGGGCATCACTCAGAATTGAAACCCAGCCGCACCTGGCCTCCCACCTCGGTGAGGAGTGTTAGAACGCAAGGGGGTTTATCTTCTGCCAAAACCGCTTGGCCCCGTTTCACGCAACAGAATTTGGCGTAGTCGGCAGGATTGCCATGGATAAACTGCTGCAAAAATATGATTGTGCCCCTTCCCAGGCTGGGAAGGAGTGGGCCCAAAAATTTTGGAAGGATGAAGAGAAAGTGGTGGAACGTATTGAAGAGCGTCGGGTTTCACAGAAGCTCAGAGCGGGGAAAGGCAAGGGTGTGATTTGTGCTGTGTTAGGCGCCTGTTTATCTTGTGCACAACAAGAAGCTAGAGAAACCCCCGCTCCTAATCTGATTTCAGCTGTAGAATATGCAACCCTGAAATCGGAGAATGAGGTGCTGAAGTCATCATTAGCCTTGCAAAAGGAGACAGGAGAAAGATTAAGAACTCAAGTCGATAAGCTTGTGAGTGAGAATGAATGTTTAGGAAACCGGAATGCTCAACTTGGGAGTGAAAATCGCCAACTTAAAATGTTATTGAAAGGGTGACCGGGCTCTTAGATAAAATGCAGCCCTCGACCCAGGTCCAACAGATTCGTAAGTTAATGTGTTATCCAAATTCCGGAACCCAGACCGGAGATTTTTTTGTCTAATAGTGAGGATGACGAAGAAGATGAGGAGGAAAGGACTTTTACTTTGAAATCCCAAGTTTTTCCTTTACGTCCTCTGGTTAAAACTGAAACTGCAGTTGATGATGGTGATGAAATTCACACCACTGTGCGTACCGTTCCATGGACACCAACCGAGTTAACAAAAATAAGGGAGAAATATTCGAGGCGACCAGAAGAGTCAGCTGTTGAGTACGTGTGGCGAGTTTCTTCTGAAGGGGGGGGCAGAATTATGCTGAGTGAGGAAGAAGCAGGAGACTCTTGGGGACCAGGAGTGTTTTTAACCACTATGCCTGGGGATCATAATTATTCCCTAACCGCTCGAGCAGCCTATTGGGCAAGGGGTATGGATCCGCGAGAGAGGGGGGAGCCGTTAGAGATTAGAGCTACAGGCTACTCTGATCTGTTTGCGGCTGTACGGAAAGCAGCTTGTCTGCAAGCCATGTATGACAGAGAGGAATTTCGGAAATCCCCAATGTCAGCCCCTATCGACCCGGATCGATTAGCCCCTCTCATCCGTGGTCTTCCCGGTTGCCTGAAACCGTTCCTTGTTCGCACTCAAGATCGTATACGGGATGCTCGGGGTGCTCATGGGCGGGGCCGTCGTCACTACATGCCCACCTGGAATGTACAGGAAATAGATCAATATGGGCGCCGAATGGGCTGGGCCAGCCAAACTAGTGAGAAATCCTCCGAACACCCGCGAAAGGTTCGCCAAGTCCAAACTCACACTCAAAACCCTAAATCAGAGGGAAGGTTTAAGCCTGATAAGGACCGGAATGAGTTGTGGCGTAAAGCCCTACAATTAGGGGTGCCCCGACAATTCTTGCACGGTGACCCTACGGGAGATCTCCGTACGCTAGTCCAATCTCTACCTAGAAAGAATAATGCGGCTGGGGAGAAAAGTCTAACCAGAGAATCCCCAAGCCGTGAGAAAACTGTGCCTTCTGCACCGGAACATAACTTGATTGATTTGACAGAGTCCCAGCCACAACACTCCTATCCCCGGGGAGGGCACTGAGCAACCCTGTCGGGCAGGTACTAGCAATCCAATGGCGCTCTCATAAAGACTCCGAACCTGTTATTGTCATTCCTGTTGGACCCCGGAAGATATTGGTAAATTTTATTATTGATACCGGAGCCCAAATGTCTGCAATCACTAACGAAACAGCACAACTTCTAGGTATAAATCCCACCCGACGCAGAGTCAACTTCACAGGAATTGATGGTGTGGTAAAAACATGGCACACTGCAAAAATTAACCTCTGGTTGCCGGGAGAGCAGCGAATGACTAGGGCAGAAGTGTTAGTGGGTGCCTCACATAGACCCGACTCAAAGTGTCAGGGACCCGCACAGGAAGTTAAATTCCTGGGGGTCTGGTGGATTAAGGGAGCTGCTTCTGTCCCTCAGGATACCCTGAAAAAATAGAACATGGACAGAATCCTTCCAGCACGAAGGAGTTACAGCAGGTCCTGGGAACTTTAAGTTATTGGTGTAAACACATCCCTGGCTTTTCCATCATTGCTCGCCCCCTTCATAGCTTGGCAAAAAAGGGTAAATCCTGGGTGTGGACTGAACAACACACTAATGCTCTGCAATTACTAATAAAGGAGCTAAGGTTATTCCAACAACTTGGCCCCATACATCCAACTGACCCTGTCCATGTAGAATGGGGGCTCAGTGAACATGGTTCCTGTTGTAATTTATGGCAGAAGGGACCAGCAGGACCGGAGAGACCATTAGAATTTTGCTCCCACTCCTTCAATGATACTGAATGCAGCTATTCAGACCTGGAGAAGGGTTTACTGTCCCTGGTGCGAGTGTTGCAACGAGCAGAGCAGATAAGAAGAGAACAGAGTGTGATCTTTCCTGGGACCTTTTCGCCTCCCAGATGTGGTCCTTAAAGGGACACCACCACCAGCTGGCATTGCCCAGAGACCTACAGTTCGAAAGTGGTATGCTTATTTAGAAGGCATTAATGAAATCAAGCCAGTCTCTGAAGGCAGTGTTAAAGTATCCAAGGCTACTTCACAAGGATACCAAAGGATATAGATGGTGCCCTATTGTTCCAATCCCCACCAAACAGACCATCTCCGATCCAAGAAGCACCTCCTTTGAGGGACAGCAGTGATCTTAGAGGAGTGTGGTTTACTGGTGCGTCATCTCACCGTTAAAAAAATAAGTGCAAATATAAGGCCGTAGCACTGGAAGTAACAACGGGAGAAAGAGCAATTGAAATAGGGGAGGGTAGGGGAACTCAGAGCTGTCCTACTAGCTGCACAACATGGAGCTACTTACATTTACACTGACTCATATGCTGTTCTTAAAGGAGCCACTGAATGGCTAGGACACTGGGCAGCCAACGATTGGCAGGTGAATAGAGTCCCAGTTTGGGAGACAGATAATTGGAAGCAACTGTTGGAAATAGGAGGACAGAGACCATTGCACATTGCTTGGGTAAAAGGCCACGATCGTTCAAACTCGATCACTGCTCAGTTCAACCAACAGGTAGATGGCCTCACGCGGCTGCAACAAATTGACATTGTAGATGATGGTCGGGAATGGGAACGCTTACTTGAATCGTTACATGTTAAACGTGGCCGCACAGGCCGTCCTGACCTGTATCGGGAAGGTGGGTGGCTTGTGTCAGTTAAGCTGTGCGAACAAATAGTAACTGCCTGTTCACAATGTCGCCTACGACTCAGCAAAGATCATCCGAGTAAGGCGCCTCCCTTACACATGCGGGACAAGAAAGCGTTGTGGCATTCATGGCAGCTTGATTATATTGGGCCCTTGAGATCATCAGGTGGGAAAAGATATGTCCTGGTAGGAGTGGAGATTATCTCCAGCCTCAGTATGGCCAGCAGTTTCAAACCAGCTACGAGGGACAACACAGTGAAAGGCCTAACAGGGTGGTTCAGCACACTTCCCCTTCCCGACGAAATCCAGAGTGATAACGTTTCACACTTTACGGCTTCGGTGGTACAAGATTGGGCCAAGGAAGAAGGGATTCGATGGGTATTTCATACTCCCTGTTATCCCCAGGCTAATGGCATTGTTGAACGCACCAATAGATTGGTTAAGCGTTTTGCAAAAAGTCATGAACCTGGTTGGCATTTGCGATTGGATGATGCCATCTATCAACTAAATAACAAATGGAGTGGAGACGGCTGTCCTAAAATGAAAGCTTTCTGTGTACCTGCCAATATTATCTCGCCAAAGGCTGCCAATGAACCGGGAAAATACCCCGGAAGATTTCACCCTGGACTACCTGTGCTAGTGAAAATGCCTCAAAATGGGACGGTGCCAATGGTGCTAGCTACTCCCAAAAATCCCTATGCATGGGAAGCCAAGGATTGTTCAGGGAAGATACACCGGATCAGCACCCGGTGGACCGCACCTTCTTTTTAACCCCGTCGGTCGAATAAGACCGAGCAGATTTTCTTTTCCTTTATGTCTTACAGGAACCTTGGATGAGCTGTACAGACGGATTGGCCTACGCTACCTTTGAATGTCTCCAGGGAATCCTGACATTGAACCTGGCAATAATACTACTTTTATGATGTATGGCTATTTGGAGGCCCAAATTCTAAAATGACGAATTGGCAGATGGAATTGATGCTATTCAGTTTCACCTTTTTATTCCCTGTTGCTTGTAGTCAAAGAGACCCAGAGTGGCCATGGTCTCAAGCCTTTCTCGTCTATAATACAAGACTACAGGGAGACCTCATGCTAACGCACCCTTTCCCAATATAGTCAAGCACAGTCTCTGGGGTTTCATCGGGATGTGTCTCAAAGTGACAAGCATTCTGGTTGGTGTCAAGACAAAGGTCTTGTGCTTTGAGAGTATTACTCTCACAAATGAATCCTTGTTGGTCTCGTGAAACGCATGCGTCAACATCAGCAGTTTGCCATTTAGTCTCATTTTGTCGTGCCCAACCTCTGTGCTGTGTTGGATAGAGTAGAGCTCCTTGATGATTCAACCCCAGTGCGATGATTGGGTATATGGTGGATACTGAGGCATTGCGTATCGTTAAGACAAAAGCTGTGGCTTTGCTCTCAGTGGGATCGTAGGTGAAATTAACCAGATACCACCAGGATTGAAATTTTCTCTCAAACTCAATTGCGTTATCCCATATTACTTTTCGAATTTCGGTGGGCAAGGTGCCTTCTTCACCTTCCCTTATGATTTATGAGTTTTTGCAAAACGCTTAACCAATCCGTTGGTGCATTCAACAATGCCATTAGCCTGAGGATAATAGGGAGTATGAAATACCCATCGAATCCCTTCTTCTTTGGCCCAATCTTGTACCACTGTAGCGGTAAAGTGTGAACCGTTATCACTTTGGATTTCCTCGGGAAGGGGAAGTGTGCTGAACCACCCTTTTAGGCCTTTCACTGTGTTGTCCCCAGCAGCTGATTTGAAGCCAGTGGCCATACTGAGGCTGGAGATAATCTCCACTCCGACTAGGACATATCTTTTCCCACCTGATGATCTCAAGGGCCCAATATAATCAATCTGCCATGAATGCCACAACATTTTCTTGTCCCGCATGTGTAAGGGAGGCGCCTTACTCGGATGATCTTTGCTGAGTCGTAGGCGACATTGTGACCAGGCAGTTACTACTTGTTCGCACAGCTTAACCGACACAGGCCACCCCCGGGCTAGACCTTCCTGATACAGATCAGCACGGCCTGTATGGCCAGGCTTAATATGTAACCATTCCCGACCATCATCTACAGTGTCAATTTGTTGTAGCCGCGTGAGGCTATCTACCTGTTGGTTGAACTGAGCAGTGATCGAGTTTGAACGATCGTGGCCTTTTACCCAAGCAATGTGCAATGGTCTCTGTCCTCCTATTTCCAACAGTTGCTTCCAACTGTCTGTCTCCCAGATCGGGACTCTATTCACCTGCCAATCGTTGGCTGCCCAGTGTCCTAGCCATTCAGTGGCTCCTTTAAAAACAGCATATGAGTCAGTGTAAATGTAAGTAGCTCCATGTTGTGCAGCTAGTAGGACGGCTCTGAGTTCCCCTACTTGTGCCCTACCTTCTCCTGTTTCAATTGCTCTTTCCCCCATTGCTACTTCCAGTGCTACGGCCTTGTATTTCCACTTACTGTTCTCACGGTGAGATGACACACCAGTAAACCACACTCCTGTAAGATCACTGCCTGCTTTCAGAGGAGGTGCTTCTTGGATTGGAGATGGTCTGTTTGGTGGGGATTGGAACAATAGGGCACCATCTCTATCCTTCTGGAGCATGGATACTTTGATACTACCTTCAGAGACTGGCATGATATCATTAATGCCTTCTAAATAAGCATACCACTTTCGAACTGTGGGTTTCTGGGCAATGCCAGCTGGCGGTGCTGTCCCTTTACGGACCACATCTAGGAGTCGAAAAGGGCCCCGAACAATCACGCTCTGTTCTCTCCTTATCTGCTCTGCTCGTTGCAATGCTCGCACCAGGGACAGTAAACCCTTCTCCAGGTCTGAATAGCTGCTCTCAGTATCATTAAAGGCGTGAGAGCTAAATTCTAATGGTCTCTCCGGTCCTGCTGGTCCCTTCTGGCATAAATTACAATGGGAACCATGTTCACTGAGCCCCCATTCTACATGGACAGGGTCAGTTGGATGTATGGGGCCAAGTTGTTGGAATAACCTTAGCTCTTTTATTAGCAATTCTAGTGCATTAGTGTGTTGTTCAGTCGACTCCCAGGATTTACCTTTTTTGAGCAAACAATAAAGGGGGCGAGCAATGATGGAAAAGCCAGGGATGTGTTTACGCTAATAACTTAAAGTTCCCAGGACTTGCTGTAACTCCTTCGTGCTGGAAGGATTCTGTCCATGTTCTATTTTTTCAGGGTATCCTGAGGGACAGAAGCAGCTCCCTTAATCCACCAGACCCCCAGGAATTTAACTTCCTGTGCGGGTCCCTGACACTTTGAGTCGGGAATTTCCAATCCCAAATCTGATAATGTTTTTCGGATGTTTTCCATCATGTCTTGTACACTTTCTTGGTTCTCTCCCCTATTAAGATGTCATCAATAATATATTGGTATACTGTACATCCCTGTGAAACAGGAATCTCTGATAGCACTTTAGCCAAAGCATTATGGGCAATAGTGGGGGAATGTTTGTATCCTTGCGGAAAGCGGTTAAAGGTATATTGGACTCCTTTCCATGTGAATGCAAACTGCGCTTTGTCCTGCTCAAGGAGGAGAATCATAAAAAAATATGTCTTTAAAATCTAAGGCAACCCTGCAAGGATGGGCAGCTCCTTTTATCATTGTCACAATTTCCGCGATATTCGGAACAGCAGCGGTCAGAGGTGCAGTGTTGGCGTTTAATTTTCCGTAATCTACTGTGAAACGCCATTGCCTTTTTGGTTTCTTTACTGGCCACACCGGTGAAAAATAAGGCGAGTGAATCCTCTTAATGATGTCCCTTTTTTCTAAATTTGATACCAATCTGGCTGCTCCTGCAACAGCAGTTGCAGGCAGTGGATACTACAGGACAGCAGAGATTTTAGAGGGAGGGAAAAGTATGGAAGTTTCCAATAGACTCAATTTCACTGTGTCTATTACTTTTTCAAATCCTGCAAAACTTCACACTGTGGAGACATCATTAAGAAAAGGCATTAAGAAACCCTCGGACGGCAGGCTTTCGTGACGCCTTCAGCCTCAAAACAACCCTTTCCCACTTGGCGCCGCGCCAGGCACAAAAATGGCCATACGGCTGGAGATGGGTCCCCTGCCAAAAGAGCCAGCAGGTAAAACTATGCCTTGTTCTAAAGCTCTTTGGGAACCGCTTGCGTAGCCCCACAGACCTGGGGGCTGCGGGCTTTCCTGCTGCCTTCAGCCTCGACAACACCCTTTCCCACTTGGCGCCGCGCCAGGCACAAAAATGGCCTATGGCTGGAGATGGGTCCCCCGCCCAAAGAGCCAGCAGGGAAAACTATGCCTTGTTCTAAAGCTCTTTGGGAACCGCTTGCGTAGCCGCACAGACGTGGGGGCTGCGGGCTTTCCTGCTGCCTTCAGCCTCAAAGCCACCCTTTCCCACTTTGCGCCGCATCAGGCACAAAAATGGATATACGGCTGGAGATGGGTCCCATGCCCAAAGAGCCAGCAAGGAAAACTATGCCTTGTTCTAAAGCTCTTTGGGAACCGCTTGCGTAGTCCCACAGACCTGGGGGCTGCAGGCTTTCCTGCTGCCTTCAGCCTCAAAACCACCCTTTCCCACTACGCAAAGCGCCAGGCATAAAAATAGCCATACGACTGGAGATGGGTCCCCCGCCCAAAGAGCCAGCAGGGAAAATTATGCCTTGTTCTAAAGCTCTTTGGGAACCGCTTGCGTAGCCCCACAGACCTTGGGGCTGCGGGCTTTCCTGCTGCCTTCAGCCTCGACAGCACCCTTTCCCACTTGGCGCCGCGCCAGGCACAAAAATGGCCTATGGCTGGAGATGGGTCCCATGCCCTAAGAGCCAGCTGGGAAAACTATGCCTTGTTCTAAAGCTCTTTGGGAACCGCTTGCGTAGCACCACAGACCTGGGGGTTGCGGGCTTTGCTCCTGCCTTCAGCCTCAAAGCCACCCTTTCCCACCTGGCGCCGCGCCAGGCTCAAAAATGGCCATACGGCTGGAGATGGGTCCCCCGCCCAAAGAGCCAGCAGGGAAAACTATGCCTTGTTCTAAAGCTCTTTGGGAACCGCTTGCATAGCCCCACAGACCTGGGGGCTGCGGGCTTTCCTGCTGTCTTCAGCCTCAAAGCAACCCTTTCCCACTTGGCGCCCTATCAAGCACAAAAATGGCCATACGGCTGGAGATGGGTCCCATGCCCAAAGAGCCAGCAGGGAAAACTATGCCTTGTTCTAAAGCTCTTTGGGAACCGCTTGCTTGGCCCCACAGACCTGGGGGCTGCGGGCTTTCCTGCTGCCTTCAGCCTCAAAACCACCCTTTCCCACTTGGCCCCCGGCCAGGCACAAAAATGGCCATACGGCTGGAGATGGGTCCCCCGCCCAAAGAGCCAGCAGGGAAAACTATGCCTTGTTCTAAAGCTCTTTGGGAACCGCTTGCGTAGCCCCACAGACCTGGGGGCTGCAGGCTTTGCTGCTGCCTTCAGCCTCAAAACCACCCTTTCCCACTTGGCGCTGCGCCAGGCACAAAAATGGCCATACGGCTGGAGATGGGTCCCCCGCCCAAAGAGCCAGCAGGGAAAATTATGCCTTGTTCTAAAGCTCTTTGGGAACCGCTTGCGTAGCCCCACAGACCTGGGGGCTGCGGGCTTTCCTGCTGCCTTTAGCCTCGACACAACCCTTTCCCACTTGGCGCCGCGCCAGGCACAAAAATGGCCATACGGCTGGAGATGGGTCCCCCTCCCAGAGAGCCAGCAGGGAAAACTATGCCTTGTTCTAAAGCTCTTTGGGAACCGCTTGCGTAGCCCCACAGACCTGGGGGCTGCGGGCTTTCCTGCTGCCTTCAAGCCTCAAAGCCACCCTTTCCACTGGGCGCCGGGCCAGGCACAAAAATGGCCTATGGCTGGAGATGGGTCCCCCGAACAAAGAGCCAGCAGGGAAAACTATGCCTTGTTCTAAAGCTCTTTGGGAACTGCTTGCGTAGCCCCACAGACCTGGGGGCTGCAGGCTTTCCTGCTGCCTTCAGCCTCAAAGCCACCCTTTCCCACTTGGCGCCCTATCAAGCACAAAAATGGCCTATGGCTGGAGATGGGTCCCAGGCCCAAAGAGCCAGCAGGGAAAACTATGCCTTGTTCTAAAGCTCTTTGGGAACCGCTTGCTTGGCCCCACAGACGTGGGGGCTGCGGGCTTTCCTGCTGCCTTCAGCCTCGACACCACCCTTTCCCACTTGGCGCCGCGCCAGGCACAAAAATGGCCATACGGCTGGAGATGGGTCCCCCGCCCAAAGAGCCAGCAGGGAAAACTATGCCTTGTTCTAAAGCTCTTTGGGAACCGCTTGCGTAGCCCCACAGACCTGGAGGCTGCGGGCTTTCCTGCTGCCTTCACCCTCAAAACCACCCTTTCCCACTTGGCACTGCTCCAGGCTCAAAAATGGCCATACGGCTGGAGATGGGTCCCCCGCCCAGAGAGCCAGCAGGGAAAACTATGCCTTGTTCTAAAGCTCTTTGGGAACCGCTTGCGTAGCCCCACAGACCTGGGGGCTGCGGGCTTTCCTGCTGCCTTCAGATTCAAAGCCAGCCTTTCCCTCTTGGGGCTTCGCCAGGCACAAAAATGGCCATACGGCTGGAGATGGGTCCCCCGCCCAAAGAGCGAGCAGGGAAAACTATGCCTTGTTCTAAAGCTCTTTGGGAACCGCTTGCGTAGCCCCAAAGACCTGGGGGCTGCAGGCTTTCCTGCTGCCTTCAGCCTCGACACCACCCTTTCCCACTTGGCGCCGCGCCAGGCTCAAAAATGGCCATACGGCTGGAGATGGGTCCCCCGCCCTAAGAGCCAGCAGGGAAAACTATGCCTTGTTCTAAAGCTCTTTGGGAACCGCTTGCGTAGCCCCACAGACCTGGGGGCTGCAGGCTTTGCTCCTGCCTTCAGCCTCAAAGCCACCCTTTCCCACCTGGCGCCGCGCCAGGCTCAAAAATGGCCATACGGCTGGAGATGGGTCCCCCGCCCAAAGAGCCAGCAGGGAAAACTATGCCTTGTTCTAAAGCTCTTTGGGAACCGCTTGCGTAACCCCACAGACCTGGGGGCTGCAGGCTTTCCTGCTGTCTTCAGCCTCGACACCACCCTTTCCCACTTGGCGCCCTATCAGGCACAAAAATGGCCATACGGCTGGAGATGGGTCCCCCGCCCAAAGAGCCAGCAGGGAAAACTATGCCTTGTTCTAAAGCTCTTTGGGAACCGCTTGCGTAGCCCCACAGACCTAGGGGCTGCGGGCTTTGCTGCTGCCTTCAGCCTCAAAGCCACCCTTTCCCACTTGGCGTCGCGCTAGCTACAAAAATGGCCTATGGCTGGACATGGGTCCCATGTCCAAAGAGCCAGCAGGGAAAACTATGCCTTGTTCTAAAGCTCTCTGGGAACCGCTTGCTTGGCCCCACAGACGTGGGGGCTGCGGGCTTTCCGGCTGCCTTCAGCCTCAAAACCACCCTATGCCACTACGCACCGCGCCAGGCACAAAAATGGCCATACGGCTGGAGATGGGTCCCCCACCCAAAGAGCCAGCAGGGAAAACTATGCCTTGTTCTAAAGCTCTTTGGGAACCGCTTGCGTAGCCTCACAGACCTGGGGGCTGCGGGCTTTCCTGCTGCCTTCAGCCTCGACACCACCCTTTCCCACTTGGCGCCGCGCCAGGCACAAAAATGGCCATACGGCTGGAGATGGGTCCCCCACCCAAAGAGCCAGCAGGGAAAACTATGCCTTGTTCTAAAGCTCTTTGGGAACCGCTTGCGTAGCCCCACAGACCTGGGAGCTGCAGGCTTTCCTGCTGTCTTCAGCCTCAAAGCCACCCTTTCCCACTTGGCGCCCTATCAGGCACAAAAATGGCCTATGGGTGGAGATGGGTCCCATGCCCAAAGAGACAGCAGGGAAAACTATGCCTTGTTCTAAAGCTCTTTGGGAACCGCTTGCTTGGCCCCACAGACGTGGGGGCTGCGGGCTTTCCTGCTGTCTTCAGCCTCGACACCACCCTTTCCCACTTGGCGCCCTATCAGGCACAAAAATGGCCATACGGCTGGAGATGTGTCCCCCGCCCAAAGAGCCAGCAGGGAAAACTATGCCTTGTTCTAAAGCTCTTTGGGAACCGCTTGCGTAGCCCCACAGACCTGGGGGCTGCGGGCTTTCCTGCTGCCTTCAGCCTCAAAGCCACCCTTTCCCACTTGGCGCCGGGCCAGGGACAAAAATGGCCATACGGCTGGAGATGGGTCCCATGCCCAAAGAGCCAGCAGGGAAAACTATGCCTTGTTCTAAAGCTCTTTGGGAACCGCTTGCTTGGCCCCACAGACCTGGGGGCTGCAGGCTTTGCTGCTGCCTTCAACCTCGACACCACCCTTACCCACTTGGCGCCGCGCCAGGCACAAAAATGGCCATACGGCTGGAGATGGGTCCCCCGCCCAAAGAGCCAGCAGGGAAAACTATGCCTTGTTCTAAAGCTCTTTGGGAACCGCTTGCGTAGCCCCACAGACCTGGGGGCTGCGGGCTTTCCTGCTGCCTTCAGCGTCAAAACCACCCTTTCCCACTACGCACCGCGCCAGGCACAAAAATGGCCATACGGCTGGAGATGGGTCCCCCGCCCAAAGAGCCAGCAGGGAAAACTATGCCTTGTTCTAAAGCTCTTTGGGAACCGCTTGCTTGGCCCCACAGACGTGGGGGCTGCGGGCTTTCCTGCTGCCTTCAGCCTCAAAACCACCCTATGCCACTACGCACCGCGTCAGGCACAAAAATAGCCATACGGCTGGAGATGGGTCCCCCACCCAAAGAGCCAGCAGGGAAAACTATGCCTTGTTCTAAAGCTCTTTGGGAACCGCTTGCGTAGCCCCACAGACCTGGGGGCTGCAGGCTTTCCTGCTGTCTTCAGCCTCAAAGCCACCCTTTCCCACTTGGCGCCCTATCAGGCACAAAAATGGCCTATGGGTGGAGATGGGTCCCATGCCCAAAGAGCCAGCAGGGAAAACTATGCCTTGTTCTAAAGCTCTTTGGGAACCGCTTGCGTAGCCCCACAGACGTGGGGGCTGCGGGCTTTCCTGCTGCCTTCAGCCTCGATACCACCATTTCCCACTTGGCGCTGCGCCATGCACAAAAATGGCCATACGGCTGGAGATGAGTCCCCCGCCCAAAGAGCCAGCAGGGAAAACTATGCCTTGTTCTAAAGCTCTTTGGGAACCGCTTGCGTAGCCCCACAGACCTGGGGGCTGCGGGCTTTCCTGCTGCCTTTAGCCTCGACACCACCCTTTCCCTCTTGGCGCCGGGCCAGGCACAAAAATGGCCATATGGCTGGAGATGGGTCCCATGCCCAAAGAGCCAGCAGGGAAAACTATGCCTTGTTCTAAAGCTCTTTGGGAACCGCTTGCGTAACCCCACAGACCTGGGGGCTGCAGGCTTTCCTGCTGCCTTTAGCCTCGACACCACCCTTTCCCTCTTGGCGCCGGGCCAGGCACAAAAATGGCCATATGGCTGGAGATGGGTCCCATGCCCAAAGAGCCAGCAGGGGAAACTATGCCTTGTTCTAAAGCTCTTTGGGAACTGCTTGCGTAGCCCCACAGACCTGGGGGCTGCAGGCTTTCCTGCTGCCTTCAGCCTCAAAGCCACCCTTTCCCACTTGGCGCCCTATCAAGCACAAAAATGGCCTATGGCTGGAGATGGGTCCCAGGCCCAAAGAGCCAGCAGGGAAAACTATGCCTTGTTCTAAAGCTCTTTGGGAACCGCTTGCTTGGCCCCACAGACGTGGGGGCTGCGGGCTTTCCTGCTGCCTTCAGCCTCGACACCACCCTTTCCCACTTGGCGCCGCGCCAGGCACAAAAATGGCCATACGGCTGGAGATGGGTCCCCCGCCCAAAGAGCCAGCAGGGAAAACTATGCCTTGTTCTAAAGCTCTTTGGGAACCGCTTGCGTAGCCCCACAGACCTGGAGGCTGCGGGCTTTCCTGCTGCCTTCACCCTCAAAACCACCCTTTCCCACTTGGCACTGCTCCAGGCTCAAAAATGGCCATAGGGCTGGAGATGGGTCCCCCGCCCAGAGAGCCAGCAGGGAAAACTATGCCTTGTTCTAAAGCTCTTTGGGAACCGCTTGCGTAGCCCCACAGACCTGGGGGCTGCGGGCTTTCCTGCTGCCTTCAGATTCAAAGCCAGCCTTTCCCTCTTGGGGCTTCGCCAGGCACAAAAATGGCCATACGGCTGGAGATGGGTCCCCCGCCCAAAGAGCGAGCAGGGAAAACTATGCCTTGTTCTAAAGCTCTTTGGGAACCGCTTGCGTAGCCCCAAAGACCTGGGGGCTGCGGGCTTTCCTGCTGCCTTCAGCCTCGACACCACCCTTTCCCACTTGGCGCCGCGCCAGGCTCAAAAATGGCCATACGGCTGGAGATGGGTCCCCCGCCCTAAGAGCCAGCAGGGAAAACTATGCCTTGTTCTAAAGCTCTTTGGGAACCGCTTGCGTAGCCCCACAGACCTGGGGGCTGCAGGCTTTGCTCCTGCCTTCAGCCTCAAAGCCACCCTTTCCCACCTGGCGCCGCGCCAGGCTCAAAAATGGCCATACGGCTGGAGATGGGTCCCCCGCCCAAAGAGCCAGCAGGGAAAACTATGCCTTGTTCTAAAGCTCTTTGGGAACCGCTTGCGTAACCCCACAGACCTGGGGGCTGCAGGCTTTCCTGCTGTCTTCAGCCTCGACACCACCCTTTCCCACTTGGCGCCCTATCAGGCACAAAAATGGCCATACGGCTGGAGATGGGTCCCCCGCCCAAAGAGCCAGCAGGGAAAACTATGCCTTGTTCTAAAGCTCTTTGGGAACCGCTTGCGTAGCCCCACAGACCTAGGGGCTGCGGGCTTTGCTGCTGCCTTCAGCCTCAAAGCCACCCTTTCCCACTTGGCGTCGCGCTAGCTACAAAAATGGCCTATGGCTGGAGATGGGTCCCATGTCCAAAGAGCCAGCAGGGAAAACTATGCCTTGTTCTAAAGCTCTCTGGGAACCGCTTGCTTGGCCCCACAGACGTGGGGGCTGCGGGCTTTCCGGCTGCCTTCAGCCTCAAAACCACCCTATGCCACTACGCACCGCGCCAGGCACAAAAATGGCCATACGGCTGGAGATGGGTCCCCCACCCAAAGAGCCAGCAGGGAAAACTATGCCTTGTTCTAAAGCTCTTTGGGAACCGCTTGCGTAGCCTCACAGACCTGGGGGCTGCGGGCTTTCCTGCTGCCTTCAGCCTCGACACCACCCTTTCCCACTTGGCGCCGCGCCAGGCACAAAAATGGCCATACGGCTGGAGATGGGTCCCCCACCCAAAGAGCCAGCAGGGAAAACTATGCCTTGTTCTAAAGCTCTTTGGGAACCGCTTGCGTAGCCCCACAGACCTGGGAGCTGCAGGCTTTCCTGCTGTCTTCAGCCTCAAAGCCACCCTTTCCCACTTGGCGCCCTATCAGGCACAAAAATGGCCTATGGGTGGAGATGGGTCCCATGCCCAAAGAGACAGCAGGGAAAACTATGCCTTGTTCTAAAGCTCTTTGGGAACCGCTTGCTTGGCCCCACAGACGTGGGGGCTGCGGGCTTTCCTGCTGTCTTCAGCCTCAAAGCCACCCTTTCCCACTTGGCGCCCTATCAGGCACAAAAATGGCCATACGGCTGGAGATGTGTCCCCCGCCCAAAGAGCCAGCAGGGAAAACTATGCCTTGTTCTAAAGCTCTTTGGGAACCGCTTGCGTAGCCCCACAGACCTGGGGGCTGCGGGCTTTCCTGCTGCCTTCAGCCTCAAAGCCACCCTTTCCCACTTGGCGCCGGGCCAGGGACAAAAATGGCCATACGGCTGGAGATGGGTCCCATGCCCAAAGAGCCAGCAGGGAAAACTATGCCTTGTTCTAAAGCTCTTTGGGAACCGCTTGCTTGGCCCCACAGACCTGGGGGCTGCAGGCTTTGCTGCTGCCTTCAACCTCGACACCACCCTTACCCACTTGGCGCCGCGCCAGGCACAAAAATGGCCATACGGCTGGAGATGGGTCCCCCGCCCAAAGAGCCAGCAGGGAAAACTATGCCTTGTTCTAAAGCTCTTTGGGAACCGCTTGCGTAGCCCCACAGACCTGGGGGCTGCGGGCTTTCCTGCTGCCTTCAGCGTCAAAACCACCCTTTCCCACTACGCACCGCGCCAGGCACAAAAATGGCCATACGGCTGGAGATGGGTCCCCCGCCCAAAGAGCCAGCAGGGAAAACTATGCCTTGTTCTAAAGCTCTTTGGGAACCGCTTGCTTGGCCCCACAGACGTGGGGGCTGCGGGCTTTCCTGCTGCCTTCAGCCTCAAAACCACCCTATGCCACTACGCACCGCGTCAGGCACAAAAATAGCCATACGGCTGGAGATGGGTCCCCCACCCAAAGAGCCAGCAGGGAAAACTATGCCTTGTTCTAAAGCTCTTTGGGAACCGCTTGCGTAGCCCCACAGACCTGGGGGCTGCAGGCTTTCCTGCTGTCTTCAGCCTCAAAGCCACCCTTTCCCACTTGGCGCCCTATCAGGCACAAAAATGGCCTATGGGTGGAGATGGGTCCCATGCCCAAAGAGCCAGCAGGGAAAACTATGCCTTGTTCTAAAGCTCTTTGGGAACCGCTTGCGTAGCCCCACAGACGTGGGGGCTGCGGGCTTTCCTGCTGCCTTCAGCCTCGATACCACCATTTCCCACTTGGCGCTGCGCCATGCACAAAAATGGCCATACGGCTGGAGATGAGTCCCCCGCCCAAAGAGCCAGCAGGGAAAACTATGCCTTGTTCTAAAGCTCTTTGGGAACCGCTTGCGTAGCCCCACAGACCTGGGGGCTGCGGGCTTTCCTGCTGCCTTTAGCCTCGACACCACCCTTTCCCTCTTGGCGCCGGGCCAGGCACAAAAATGGCCATATGGCTGGAGATGGGTCCCATGCCCAAAGAGCCAGCAGGGAAAACTATGCCTTGTTCTAAAGCTCTTTGGGAACCGCTTGCGTAACCCCACAGACCTGGGGGCTGCAGGCTTTCCTGCTGCCTTTAGCCTCGACACCACCCTTTCCCTCTTGGCGCCGGGCCAGGCACAAAAATGGCCATATGGCTGGAGATGGGTCCCATGCCCAAAGAGCCAGCAGGGGAAACTATGCCTTGTTCTAAAGCTCTTTGGGAACTGCTTGCGTAGCCCCACAGACCTGGGGGCTGCAGGCTTTCCTGCTGCCTTCAGCCTCAAAGCCACCCTTTCCCACTTGGCGCCCTATCAAGCACAAAAATGGCCTATGGCTGGAGATGGGTCCCAGGCCCAAAGAGCCAGCAGGGAAAACTATGCCTTGTTCTAAAGCTCTTTGGGAACCGCTTGCTTGGCCCCACAGACGTGGGGGCTGCGGGCTTTCCTGCTGCCTTCAGCCTCGACACCACCCTTTCCCACTTGGCGCCGCGCCAGGCACAAAAATGGCCATACGGCTGGAGATGGGTCCCCCGCCCAAAGAGCCAGCAGGGAAAACTATGCCTTGTTCTAAAGCTCTTTGGGAACCGCTTGCGTAGCCCCACAGACCTGGAGGCTGCGGGCTTTCCTGCTGCCTTCACCCTCAAAACCACCCTTTCCCACTTGGCACTGCTCCAGGCTCAAAAATGGCCATACGGCTGGAGATGGGTCCCCCGCCCAGAGAGCCAGCAGGGAAAACTATGCCTTGTTCTAAAGCTCTTTGGGAACCGCTTGCGTAGCCCCACAGACCTGGGGGCTGCGGGCTTTCCTGCTGCCTTCAGATTCAAAGCCAGCCTTTCCCTCTTGGGGCTTCGCCAGGCACAAAAATGGCCATACGGCTGGAGATGGGTCCCCCGCCCAAAGAGCGAGCAGGGAAAACTATGCCTTGTTCTAAAGCTCTTTGGGAACCGCTTGCGTAGCCCCAAAGACCTGGGGGCTGCGGGCTTTCCTGCTGCCTTCAGCCTCGACACCACCCTTTCCCACTTGGCGCCGCGCCAGGCTCAAAAATGGCCATACGGCTGGAGATGGGTCCCCCGCCCTAAGAGCCAGCAGGGAAAACTATGCCTTGTTCTAAAGCTCTTTGGGAACCGCTTGCGTAGCCCCACAGACCTGGGGGCTGCAGGCTTTGCTCCTGCCTTCAGCCTCAAAGCCACCCTTTCCCACCTGGCGCCGCGCCAGGCTCAAAAATGGCCATACGGCTGGAGATGGGTCCCCCGCCCAAAGAGCCAGCAGGGAAAACTATGCCTTGTTCTAAAGCTCTTTGGGAACCGCTTGCGTAACCCCACAGACCTGGGGGCTGCAGGCTTTCCTGCTGTCTTCAGCCTCGACACCACCCTTTCCCACTTGGCGCCCTATCAGGCACAAAAATGGCCATACGGCTGGAGATGGGTCCCCCGCCCAAAGAGCCAGCAGGGAAAACTATGCCTTGTTCTAAAGCTCTTTGGGAACCGCTTGCGTAGCCCCACAGACCTAGGGGCTGCGGGCTTTGCTGCTGCCTTCAGCCTCAAAGCCACCCTTTCCCACTTGGCGTCGCGCTAGCTACAAAAATGGCCTATGGCTGGAGATGGGTCCCATGTCCAAAGAGCCAGCAGGGAAAACTATGCCTTGTTCTAAAGCTCTCTGGGAACCGCTTGCTTGGCCCCACAGACGTGGGGGCTGCGGGCTTTCCGGCTGCCTTCAGCCTCAAAACCACCCTATGCCACTACGCACCGCGCCAGGCACAAAAATGGCCATACGGCTGGACATGGGTCCCCCACCCAAAGAGCCAGCAGGGAAAACTATGCCTTGTTCTAAAGCTCTTTGGGAACCGCTTGCGTAGCCTCACAGACCTGGGGGCTGCGGGCTTTCCTGCTGCCTTCAGCCTCGACACCACCCTTTCCCACTTGGCGCCGCGCCAGGCACAAAAATGGCCATACGGCTGGAGATGGGTCCCCCACCCAAAGAGCCAGCAGGGAAAACTATGCCTTGTTCTAAAGCTCTTTGGGAACCGCTTGCGTAGCCCCACAGACCTGGGAGCTGCAGGCTTTCCTGCTGTCTTCAGCCTCAAAGCCACCCTTTCCCACTTGGCGCCCTATCAGGCACAAAAATGGCCTATGGGTGGAGATGGGTCCCATGCCCAAAGAGACAGCAGGGAAAACTATGCCTTGTTCTAAAGCTCTTTGGGAACCGCTTGCTTGGCCCCACAGACGTGGGGGCTGCGGGCTTTCCTGCTGTCTTCAGCCTCAAAGCCACCCTTTCCCACTTGGCGCCGGGCCAGGGACAAAAATGGCCATACGGCTGGAGATGGGTCCCATGCCCAAAGAGCCAGCAGGGAAAACTATGCCTTGTTCTAAAGCTCTTTGGGAACCGCTTGCTTGGCCCCACAGACCTGGGGGCTGCAGGCTTTGCTGCTGCCTTCAACCTCGACACCACCCTTACCCACTTGGCGCCGCGCCAGGCACAAAAATGGCCATACGGCTGGAGATGGGTCCCCCGCCCAAAGAGCCAGCAGGGAAAACTATGCCTTGTTCTAAAGCTCTTTGGGAACCGCTTGCGTAGCCCCACAGACCTGGGGGCTGCGGGCTTTCCTGCTGCCTTCAGCGTCAAAACCACCCTTTCCCACTACGCACCGCGCCAGGCACAAAAATGGCCATACGGCTGGAGATGGGTCCCCCGCCCAAAGAGCCAGCAGGGAAAACTATGCCTTGTTCTAAAGCTCTTTGGGAACCGCTTGCTTGGCCCCACAGACGTGGGGGCTGCGGGCTTTCCTGCTGCCTTCAGCCTCAAAACCACCCTATGCCACTACGCACCGCGTCAGGCACAAAAATAGCCATACGGCTGGAGATGGGTCCCCCACCCAAAGAGCCAGCAGGGAAAACTATGCCTTGTTCTAAAGCTCTTTGGGAACCGCTTGCGTAGCCCCACAGACCTGGGGGCTGCAGGCTTTCCTGCTGTCTTCAGCCTCAAAGCCACCCTTTCTTACTTGGCGCCCTATCAGGCACAAAAATGGCCTATGGGTGGAGATGGGTCCCATGCCCAAAGAGCCAGCAGGGAAAACTATGCCTTGTTCTAAAGCTCTTTGGGAACCGCTTGCGTAGCCCCACAGACGTGGGGGCTGCGGGCTTTCCTGCTGCCTTCAGCCTCGATACCACCATTTCCCACTTGGCGCTGCGCCATGCACAAAAATGGCCATACGGCTGGAGATGAGTCCCCCGCCCAAAGAGCCAGCAGGGAAAACTATGCCTTGTTCTAAAGCTCTTTGGGAACCGCTTGCGTAGCCCCACAGACCTGGGGGCTGCGGGCTTTCCTGCTGCCTTTAGCCTCGACACCACCCTTTCCCTCTTGGCGCCGTGCCAGGCACAAAAATGGCCATATGGCTGGAGATGGGTCCCATGCCCAAAGAGCCAGCAGGGAAAACTATGCCTTGTTCTAAAGCTCTTTGGGAACCGCTTGCGTAACCCCACAGACCTGGGGGCTGCAGGCTTTCCTGCTGCCTTTAGCCTCGACACCACCCTTTCCCTCTTGGCGCCGGGCCAGGCACAAAAATGGCCATATGGCTGGAGATGGGTCCCATGCCCAAAGAGCCAGCAGGGGAAACTATGCCTTGTTCTAAAGGTCTCTGGGAACCGCTTGCGTAGCCCCACAGACCTGGGGGCTGCGGGCTTTCCTGCTGCCTTCAGCCTCAAAGCCACCCTTTCCCACTTGGCGCCGCGCCAGGCACAAAAATGGCCATACGGCTGGAGATGGGTCCCATGCCCAAAGAGCCAGCAGGGAAAACTATGCCTTGTTCTAAAGCTCTTTGGGAACCGCTTGCTTGGCCCCACAGACCTGGGGGCTGCAGGCTTTGCTCCTGCCTTCAGCCTCGACACCACCCTTACCCACTTGGCGCCGCGCCAGGCACAAAAATGGCCATACGGCTGGAGATGGGTCCCCCGCCCAAAGAGCCAGCAGGGAAAACTATGCCTTGTTCTAAAGCTCTTTGGGAACCGCTTGCGTAGCCCCTCAGACCTGGGGGCTGCGGGCTTTCCTGCTGCCTTCAGCGTCAAAACCACCCTTTCCCACTACGCACCGCGCCAGGCACAAAAATGGCCATACGGCTGGAGATGGGTCCCCCGCCCAAAGAGCCAGCAGGGAAAACTATGCCTTGTTCTAAAGCTCTTTGGGAACCGCTTGCTTGGCCCCACAGACGTGGGGGCTGCGGGCTCTCCTGCTGCCTTCAGCCTCAAAACCACCCTATGCCACTACGCACCGCGTCAGGCACAAAAATAGCCATACGGCTGGAGATGGGTCCCCCACCCAAAGAGCCAGCAGGGAAAACTATGCCTTGTTCTAAAGCTCTTTGGGAACCGCTTGCGTAGCCCCACAGACCTGGGGGCTGCAGGCTTTCCTGCTGTCTTCAGCCTCAAAGCCACCCTTTCCCACTTGGCGCCCTATCAGGCACAAAAATGGCCTATGGGTGGAGATGGGTCCCATGCCCAAAGAGCCAGCAGGGAAAACTATGCCTTGTTCTAAAGCTCTTTGGGAACCGCTTGCGTAGCCCCACAGACGTGGGGGCTGCGGGCTTTCCTGCTGCCTTCAGCCTCGATACCACCATTTCCCACTTGGCGCTGCGCCATGCACAAAAATGGCCATATGGCTGGAGATGGGTCCCCCGCCCAAAGAGCCAGCAGGGAAAACTATGCCTTGTTCTAAAGCTCTTTGGGAACCGCTTGCGTAGCCCCACAGACCTGGGGGCTGCGGGCTTTCCTGCTGCCTTTAGCCTCGACACCACCCTTTCCCTCTTGGCGCCGCGCCAGGCACAAAAATGGCCTATGGCTGGAGATGGGTCCCATGCCCAAAGAGCCAGCAGGGAAAACTATGCCTTGTTCTAAAGCTCTTTGGGAACCGCTTGCGTAGCCGCACAGACCTGGGGGCTGCGGGCTTTCCTGCTGCCTTCAGCCTCAAAGCCACCCTTTCCCACTTTGCGCCGCATCAGGCACAAAAATGGATATACGGCTGGAGATGGGTCCCCCGCCCAAAGAGCCAGCAGGGAAAACTATGCCTTGTTCTAAAGCTCTTTGGGAACCGCTTGCGTAGCCCCACAGACCTGGGGGCTGCAGGCTTTCCTGCTGCCTTCAGCCTCAAAACCACCCTTTCCCACTACGCAACGCGCCAGGCATAAAAATAGCCATACGACTGGAGATGGGTCCCCCGCCCAAAGAGCCAGCAGGGAAAACTATGCCTTGTTCTAAAGCTCTTTGGGAACCGCTTGCGTAGCCCCACAGACCTTGGGGCTGCGGGCTTTCCTGCTGCCTTCAGCCTCGACAGCACCCTTTCCCACTTGGCGCCGCGCCAGGCACAAAAATGGCCTATGGCTGGAGATGGGTCCCATGCCCTAAGAGCCAGCTGGGAAAACTATGCCTTGTTCTAAAGCTCTTTGGGAACCGCTTGCGTAGCACCACAGACCTGGGGGTTGCGGGCTTTGCTCCTGCCTTCAGCCTCAAAGCCACCCTTTCCCACCTGGCGCCGCGCCAGGCTCAAAAATGGCCATACGGCTGGAGATGGGTCCCCCGCCCAGAGAGCCAGCAGGGAAAACTATGCCTTGTTCTAAAGCTCTTTGGGAACCGCTTGCATAGCCCCACAGACCTGGGGGCTGCGGGCTTTCCTGCTGTCTTCAGCCTCAAAGCAACCCTTTCCCACTTGGCGCCCTATCAAGCACAAAAATGGCCTATGGCTGGAGATGGGTCCCATGCCCAAAGAGTCAGCAGGGAAAACTATGCCTTGTTCTAAAGCTCTTTGGGAACCGCTTGCTTGGCCCCACAGACCTGGGGGCTGCGGGCTTTCCTGCTGCCTTCAGCCTCAAAACCACCCTTTCCCACTTGGCGCTGCGCCAGGCACAAAAATGGCCATACGGCTGGAGATGGGTCCCCCGCCCAAAGAGCCAGCAGGGAAAATTATGCCTTGTTCTAAAGCTCTTTGGGAACCGCTTGCGTAGCCCCACAGACCTGGGGGCTGCGGGCTTTCCTGCTGCCTTTAGCCTCGACACAACCCTTTCCCACTTGGCGCCGCGCCAGGCACAAAAATGGCCATACGGCTGGAGATGGGTCCCCCTCCCAGAGAGCCAGCAGGGAAAACTATGCCTTGTTCTAAAGCTCTTTGGGAACCGCTTGCGTAGCCCCACAGACCTGGGGGCTGCGGGCTTTCCTGCTGCCTTCAAGCCTCAAAGCCACCCTTTCCACTGGGCGCCGGGCCAGGCACAAAAATGGCCTATGGCTGGAGATGGGTCCCCCGAACAAAGAGCCAGCAGGGAAAACTATGCCTTGTTCTAAAGCTCTTTGGGAACTGCTTGCGTAGCCCCACAGACCTGGGGGCTGCAGGCTTTCCTGCTGCCTTCAGCCTCAAAGCCACCCTTTCCCACTTGGCGCCCTATCAAGCACAGAAATGGCCTATGGCTGGAGATGGGTCCCAGGCCCAAAGAGCCAGCAGGGAAAACTATGCCTTGTTCTAAAGCTCTTTGTGAACCGCTTGCTTGGCCCCACAGACGTGGGGGCTGCGGGCTTTCCTGCTGCCTTCAGCCTCGACACCACCCTTTCCCACTTGGCGCCGCGCCAGGCACGAAAATGGCCATACGGCTGGAGATGGGTCCCCCGCCCAAAGAGCCAGCAGGGAAAACTATGCCTTGTTCTAAAGCTCTTTGGGAACCGCTTGCGTAGCCCCACAGACCTGGGGGCTGCGGGCTTTCCTGCTACCTTCACCCTCAAAACCACCCTTTCCCACTTGGCACTGCTCCAGGCTCAAAAATGGCCATACGGCTGCAGATGGGTCCCCCGCCCAGAGAGCCAGCAGGGAAAACTATGCCTTGTTCTAAAGCTCTTTGGGAACCGCTTGCGTAGCCCCACAGACCTGGGGGCTGCGGGCTTTCCTGCTGCCTTTAGCCTCGACACCACCCTTTCCCTCTTGGCGCCGCGCCAGGCACAAAAATGGCCGTACGGCTGGAGATGGGTCCCCCGCCCAAAGAGCGAGCAGGGAAAACTATGCCTTGTTCTAAAGCTCTTTGGGAACCGCTTGCGTAGCCCCAAAGACCTGGGGGCTGCGGGCTTTCCTGCTGCCTTCAGCCTCGACACCACCCTTTCCAACTTGGCGCCGCGCCAGGCTCAAAAATGGCCATACGGCTGGAGATGGGTCCCATGCCCTAAGAGCCAGCAGGGAAAACTATGCCTTGTTCTAAAGCTCTTTGGGAACCGCTTGCGTAGCCCCACAGACCTGGGGGCTGCAGGCTTTGCTCCTGCCTTCACCCTCAAAGCCACCCTTTCCCACCTGGCGCCGCGCCAGGCTCAAAAATGGCCATACGGCTGGAGATGGGTCCCCCGCCCAAAGAGCCAGCAGGGAAAACTATGCCTTGTTCTAAAGCTCTTTGGGAACCGCTTGCGTAGCCCCACAGACCTGGGGGCTGCAGGCTTTCCTGCTGCCTTTAGCCTCGACACAACCCTTTCCCACTTGGCGCCGCGCCAGGCTCAAAAATGGCCATACGGCTGGAGATGGGTCCCCCTCCCAGAGAGCCAGCAGGGAAAACTATGCCTTGTTCTAAAGCTCTTTGGGAACCGCTTGCGTAGCCCCACAGACCTGGGGGCTGCGGGCTTTCCTGCTGCCTTCAAGCCTCAAAGCCACCCTTTCCCACTGGGCGCCGGGCCAGGCACAAAAATGGCCTATGGCTGGAGATGGGTCCCCCGAACAAAGAGCCAGCAGGGAAAACTATGCCTTGTTCTAAAGCTCTTTGGGAACTGCTTGCGTAGCCCCACAGACCTGGGGGCTGCAGGCTTTCCTGCTGCCTTCAGCCTCAAAGCCACCCTTTCCCACTTGGCGCCCTATCAAGCACAAAAATGGCCTATGGCTGGAGATGGGTCCCAGGCCCAAAGAGCCAGCAGGGAAAACTATGCCTTGTTCTAAAGCTCTTTGGGAACCGCTTGCTTGGCCCCACAGATGTGGGGGCTGCGGGCTTTCCTGCTGCCTTCAGCCTCGACACCACCCTTTCCCACTTGGCGCCGCGCCAGGCACAAAAATGGCCATACGGCTGGAGATGGGTCCCCCGCCCAAAGAGCCAGCAGGGAAAACTATGCCTTGTTCTAAAGCTCTTTGGGAACTGCTTGCGTAGCCCCACAGACCTGGGGGCTGCGGGCTTTCCTGCTGCCTTCACCCTCAAAACCACCCTTTCCCACTTGGCACTGCTCCAGGCTCAAAAATGGCCATACGGCTGCAGATGGGTCCCCCGCCCAGAGAGCCAGCAGGGAAAACTATGCCTTGTTCTAAAGCTCTTTGGGAACCGCTTGCGTAGCCCCACAGACCTGGGGGCTGCGGGCTTTGCTGCTGCCTTCAGCCTCAAAGCCACCCTTTCCCACTTGGCGCCGGGCCAGGCACAAAAATGGCCATACGGCTGGAGATGGGTCCCATGCCCAAAGAGCCAGCAGGGAAAACTATGCCTTGTTCTAAAGCTCTTTGGGAACCGCTTGCTTGGCCCCACAGAACTGGGGGCTGCGGGCTTTGCTGCTGCCTTCAGCCTCAACACCACCCTTTCCCACTACGCACCGCGCCAGGCACAAAAATGGCCATACGGCTGGAGATGGGTCCCCTGCCAAAAGAGCCAGCAGGGAAAACTATGCCTTGTTCTAAAGCTCTTTGGGAACCGCTTGCGTAGCCCCACAGACCTGGGGGCTGCGGGCTTTCCTGCTGCCTTCAGATTCAAAGCCACCCTTTCGCACTTGGGGCTTCGCCAGGCACAAAAATGGCCATACGGCTGGAGATGGGTCCCCCGCCCAAAGAGCGAGCAGGGAAAACTATGCCTTGTTCTAAAGCTCTTTGGGAACCGCTTGCGTAGCCCCACAGACCTGGGGGCTGCGGGCTTTCCTGCTGCCTTCAGGCTCGACACCACCCTTTCCCACTTGGCGCTGCGCCAGGCTCAAAAATGGCCATACGGCTGGAGATGGGTCCCCCGCCCAAAGAGCCAGCAGGGAAAACTATGCCTTGTTCTAAAGCTCTTTGGGAACCGCTTGCGTAGCCCCACAGACCTGGGGGCTGCAGGCTTTCCTGCTGCCTTCAGCCTCAAAGCCACCCTTTCCCACTTGGCGCCGCGCCAGGCAGAAAAATGGCCTATGGCTGGAGATGGGTCCCATGCCCAAAGAGCCAGCAGGGAAAACTATGCCTTGTTCTAAAGCTCTTTGGGAACCGCTTGCTTGGCCCCACAGACGTGGGGGCTGCGGGCTTTCCTGCTGCCTTCAGCCTCAACACCACCCTTTCCCACTTGGCACTGCTCCAGGCTCAAAAATGGCCATATGGCTGGAGATGGGTCCCCCGCCCAAAGAGCCAGCAGGGAAAACTATGCCTTGTTCTAAAGCTCTCTGGGAACCGCTTGCTTGGCCCCACAGACCTGGGGGCTGCGGGCTTTCCTGCTGCCTTCAGCCTCAAAACCACCCTATGCCACTACGCACCGCGCCAGGCACAAAAATAGCCATACGTCTGGAGATGGGTCCCCCAACCAAAGAGCCAGCAGGGAAAACTATGCCTTGTTCTAAAGCTCTTTGGGAACCGCTTGCGTAGCCCCACAGACCTGGGGGCTGCGGGCTTTCCTGCTGCCTTCAGCCTCGACACCACCCTTTCCCACTTGGCGCCGCGCCAGGCACAAAAATGGCCATACGGCTGGAGATGGGTCCCCCGCCCAAAGAGCCAGCAGGGAAAACTATGCCTTGTTCTAAAGCTCTTTGGGAACCGCTTGCATAGCCCCACAGACCTGGGAGCTGCAGGCTTTCCTGCTGTCTTCAGCCTCAAAGCCACCCTTTCCCACTTGGCGCCCTATCAGGCACAAAAATGGCCTATGGGTGGAGATGGGTCCCATGCCCAAAGAGCCAGCAGGGAAAACTATGCCTTGTTCTAAAGCTCTTTGGGAACCGCTTGCTTGGCCCCACAGACGTGGGGGCTGCGGGCTTTCCTGCTGTCTTCAGCCTCGACACCACCTTTTCGCACTTGGCGCCCTATCAGGCACAAAAATGGCCATACGGCTGGAGATGGGTCCCCCGCCCAAAGAGCCAGCAGGGAAAACTAGGCCTTGTTCTAAAGCTCTTTGGGAACCGCTTGCGTAGCCCCACAGACCTGGGGGATGCGGGCTTTCCTGCTGCCTTCAGCCTCAAAACCACCCTTTCCCACTTGGCGCCGGGCCAGGGACAAAAATGGCCATACGGCTGGAGATGGGTCCCATGCCCAAAGAGCCAGCAGGGAAAACTATGCCTTGTTCTAAAGCTCTTTGGGAACCGCTTGCTTGGCCCCACAGACCTGGGGGCTGCAGGCTTTGCTGCTGCCTTCAGCCTCGACACCACCCTTACCCACTTGGCGCCGCGCCAGGCACAAAAATGGCCATACGGCTGGAGATGGGTCCCCCGCCCAAAGAGCCAGCAGGGAAAACTATGCCTTGTTCTAAAGCTCTTTGGGAACCGCTTGCTTGGCCCCACAGACCTGGGGGCTGCAGTCTTTGCTGCTGCCTTCAGCCTCAACACCACCCTTTCCCACTTGGCGCCGGGCCAGGGACAAAAATGGCCATACGGCTGGAGATGGGTCCCCTGCCCAAAGAGCCAGCAGGGAAAACTATGCCTTGTTCTAAAGCTCTTTGGTGAACCGCTTGCATAGCCCCACAGACCTGGGGGCTGCGGGCTTTCCTGCTGCCTTCAGCGTCAAAACCACCCTTTCCCACTACGCACCGCGCCAGGCACAAAAATGGCCTATGGCTGGAGATGGGTCCCCCGCCCAAAGAGCCAGCAGGGAAAACTATGCCTTGTTCTAAAGCTCTTTGGGAACCGCTTGCTTGGCCCCACAGACCTGGGGGCTGCGGGCTTTCCTGCTGCCTTCACCCTCAAAACCACCCTATGCCACTACGCACCGCGTCAGGCACAAAAATAGCCATACGGCTGGAGATGGGTCCCCCACCCAAAGAGCCAGCAGGGAAAACTATGCCTTGTTCTAAAGCTCTTTGGGAACCGCTTGCGTAGCCCCACAGACCTGGGGGCTGCAGGCTTTCCTGCTGTCTTTAGCCTCAAAGCCACCCTTTCTCACTTGGCGCCCTATCAGGCACAAAAATGGCCATACGGCTGGAGATGGGTCCCCCGCCCTAAGAGCCAGCAGGGAAAACTATGCCTTGTTCTAAAGCTCTTTGGGAACTGCTTGCGTAGCTCCACAGACCTGGGGGCTGCGGGCTTTCCTGCTGCCTTTAGCCTCGACACCACCCTTTCCCTCTTGGCGCCGCGCCAGGCACAAAAATGGCCGTACGGCTGGAGATGGGTCCCCCGCCCAAAAAGCCAGCAGGGAAAATTATGCCTTGTTCTAAAGCTCTTTGGGAACCGCTTGCGTAGCCCCACAGACCTGGGGGCTGCGGGCTTTCCTGCTGCCTTCAGCCTCAAAACCACCCTTTCCCACTTGGCGCTGCGCCAGGCACAAAAATGGCCATATGGCTGGAGATGGGTCCCCCGACCAAAGAGCCAGCAGGGAAAATTATGCCTTGTTCTAAAGCTCTTTGGGAACCGCTTGCGTAGCCCCACACACGTGGGGGCTGCGGGCTTTCCTGCTGCCTTCAAGCCTCAAAGCCACCCTTTCCCACTGGGCGCCGCGCCAGGCACAAAAATAGCCATACGGCTGGAGATGGGTCCCCCACCCAAAGAGCCAGCAGGGAAAACTATGCCTTGTTCTAAAGCTCTTTGGGAACTGCTTGCGTAGCCCCACAGACCTGGGGGCTGCGGGCTTTCCTGCTGCCTTCAGCCTCGACACAACCCTTTCCCACTTGGCACTGCTCCAGGTTCAAAAATGGCCATACGGCTGGAGATGGGTCCCCCGCCCAAAGAGCCAGCAGGGAAAACTATGCCTTGTTCTAAAGCTCTTTGGGAACCGCTTGCGTAGCCCCACAGACCTGGGGGCTGCGGGCTTTCCTGCTGCCTTCAGCCTCAAAGCCACCCTTTCGCACTTGGGGCTTCGCCAGGCACAAAAATGGCCATATGGCTGGAGATGGGTCCCCCGCCCAAAGAGCCAGCAGGGAAAACTATGCCTTGTTCTAAAGCTCTTTGGGAACCGCTTGCGTAGCCCCACAGACCTGGGGGCTGCGGGCTTTCCTGCTGCCTTCAGCCTCAAAGCCACCCTTTCCCACTTGGCGCCGGGCCAGGCACAAAAATGGCCATACGGCTGGAGATGGGTCCCATGCCCAAAGAGCCAGCAGGGAAAACTATGCCTTGTTCTAAAGCTCTTTGGGAACCGCTTGCTTGGCCCCACAGACCTGGGGGCTGCAGGCTTTCCTGCTGCCTTCAGCCTCAAAGCCACCCTTTCCCACTTGGCGCCCTATCAAGCACAAAAATGGCCTATGGCTGGAGATGGGTCCCAGGCCCAAAGAGCCAGCAGGGAAAACTATGCCTTGTTCTAAAGCTCTTTGGGAACCGCTTGCTTGGCCCCACATACGTGGGGGCTGCGGGCTTTCCTGCTGCCTTCAGCCTCGACACCACCCTTTCCCACTTGGCGCCGCGCCAGGCACAAAAATGGCCATACGGCTGGAGATGGGTCCCCCGCCCAAAGAGCCAGCAGGGAAAACTATGCCTTGTTCTAAAGCTCTTTGGGAACCGCTTGCGTATCCCCACAGACCTGGGGGCTGCGGGCTTTCCTGCTGCCTTCAGCCTCGACACCACCCTTTCCCACTTGGCACTGCTCCAGGCTCAAAAATGGCCATACGGCTGCAGATGGGTCCCCCGCCCAGAGACCCAGCAGGGAAAATTATGCCTTGTTCTAAAGCTCTTTGGGAACCGCTTGCGTAGCCCCACAGACCTGGGGGCTGCGGGCTTTGCTGCTGCCTTCAGCCTCAAAGCCACCCTTTCCCACTTGGCGCCGGGCCAGGCACAAAAATGGCCATACGGCTGGAGATGGGTCCCCCCGCCCAAAGAGCCAGCAGGGAAAACTATGCCTTGTTCTAAAGCTCTTTGGGAACCGCTTGCTTGGCCCAACAGACCTGGGGGCTGCAGTCTTTGCTGCTGCCTTCAGCCTCAACACCACCCTTTCCCACTACGCACCGCGCCAGGCACAAAAATGGCCATACGGCTGGAGATGGGTCCCCTGCCAAAAGAGCCAGCAGGGAAAACTATGCCTTGTTCTAAAGCTCTTTGGGAACCGCTTGCGTAGCCCCACAGACCTGGGGGCTGCGGGCTTTCCTGCTGCCTTCAGATTCAAAGCCACCCTTTCCCTCTTGGGGCTTCGCCAGGCACAAAAATGGCCATACGGCTGGAGATGGGTCCCCCGCCCAAAGAGCGAGCAGGGAAAACTATGCCTTGTTCTAAAGCTCTTTGGGAACCGCTTGCGTAGCCCCACAGACCTGGGGGCTGCGGGCTTTCCTGCTGCCTTCAGGCTCGACACCACCCTTTCCCACTTGGCGCTGCGCCAGGCTCAAAAATGGCCATACGGCTGGAGATGGGTCCCCCGCCCTAAGAGCCAGCAGGGAAAACTATGCCTTGTTCTAAAGCTCTTTGGGAACCGCTTGCGTAGCCCCACAGACCTGGGGGCTGCAGGCTTTGCTCCTGCCTTCAGCCTCAAAGCCACCCTTTCCCTCTTGGCGCCGCGCCAGGCACAAAAATGGCCGTACGGCTGGAGATGGGTCCCCCGCCCAAAGAGCCAGCAGGGAAAACTATGCCTTGTTCTAAAGCTCTTTGGGAACCGCTTGCGTAGCCCCACAGACCTGGGGGCTGCGGGCTTTGCTGCTGCCTTCAGCCTCAAAGCCACCCTTTCCCACTTGGCGCCGCGCCAGGCACAAAAATGGCCTATGGCTGGAGATGGGTCCCATGCCCAAAGAGCCAGCAGGGAAAAATATGCCTTGTTCTAAAGCTCTTTGGGAACCGCTTGCTTGGCCCCAGAGACGTGGGGGCTGCGGGATTTCCTGCTGCCTTCAGCCTCAAAACCACCCTTTCCCACTACGCACCGCGCCAGGCACAAAAATGGCCATATGGCTGGAGATGGGTCCCCCGCCCAAAGAGCCAGCAGGGAAAACTATGCCTTGTTCTAAAGCTCTCTGGGAACCGCTTGCTTGGCCCCACAGACGTGGGGGCTGCGGGCTTTCCTGCTGCCTTCAGCCTCAAAACCACCCTATGCCACTACGCACCGCGCCAGGCACAAAAATGGCCATACGTCTGGAGATGGGTCCCCCACCCAAAGAGCCAGCAGGGAAAACTATGCCTTGTTCTAAAGCTCTTTGGGAACCGCTTGCGTAGCCCCACAGACCTGGGGGCTGCGGGCTTTCCTGCTGCCTTCAGCCTCAAAGCCACCCTTTCCCACTTGGCACCGCGCCAGGCACAAAAATGGCCATACGGCTGGAGATGGGTCCCCCGCCCAAAGAGCCAGCAGGGAAAAATATGCCTTGTTCTAAAGCTCTTTGGGAACCGCTTGCATAGCCCCACAGACCTGGGAGCTGCAGGCTTTCCTGCTGTCTTCAGCCTCAAAGCCACCCTTTCCCACTTGGCGCCCTATCAGGCACAAAAATGGCCTATGGGTGGAGATGGGTCCCATGCCCAAAGAGCCAGCAGGGAAAACTATGCCTTGTTCTAAAGCTCTTTGGGAACCGCTTGCTTGGCCCCACAGACGTGGGGGCTGCGGGCTTTCCTGCTGCCTTCAGCCTCGACACCACCCTTTCCCACTTGGCGCCCTATCAGGCACAAAAATGGCCATACGGCTGGAGATGGGTCCCCCGCCCAAAGAGCCAGCAGGGAAAACTATGCCTTGTTCTAAAGCTCTTTGGGAACCGCTTGCGTAGCCCCACAGACCTGGGGGCTGCGGGCTTTCCTGCTGCCTTCAGCGTCAAAACCACCCTTTCCCACTACGCACCGCGCCAGGCACAAAAATGGCCATACGGCTGGAGATGGGTCCCCCGCCCAAAGAGCCAGCAGGGAAAACTATGCCTTGTTCTAAAGCTCTTTGGGAACCGCTTGCTTGGCCCCACAGACGTGGGGGCTGCGGGCTTTCCTGCTGCCTTCAGCCTCAAAACCACCCTATGCCACTACGCACCGCGTCAGGCACAAAAATAGCCATACGGCTGGAGATGGGTCCCCCACCCAAAGAGCCAGCAGGGAAAACTATGCCTTGTTCTAGAGCTCTTTGGGAACCGCTTGCGTAGCCCCACAGACCTGGGGGCTGCGGGCTTTCCTGCTGTCTTCAGCCTCAAAGCCACCCTTTCCCACTTGGCGCCCTATCAGGCACAAAAATGGCCATACGGCTGGAGATGAGTCCCCCGCCCAAAGAGCCAGCAGGGAAAACTATGCCTTGTTCTAAAGCTCTTTGGGAACCGCTTGCGTAGCCCCACAGACCTGGGGGCTGCGGGCTTTCCTGCTGCCTTTAGCCTCCACACCACCCTTTCCCTCTTGGCGCCGCGCCAGGCACAAAAATGGCCATATGGCTGGAGATGGGTCCCATGCCCAAAGAGCCAGCAGGGAAAACTATGCCTTGTTCTAAAGCTCTTTGGGAACCGCTTGCGTAGCCCCACAGACCTGGGGGCTGCGGGCTTTCCTGCTGCCTTTAGCCTCGACACCACCCTTTCCCTCTTGGCGCCGGGCCAGGCACAAAAATGGCCATATGGCTGGAGATGGGTCCCATGCCCAAAGAGCCAGCAGGGGAAACTATGCCTTGTTCTAAAGGTCTCTGGGAACCGCTTGCGTAGCCCCACAGACCTGGGGGCTCCGGGCTTTGCTGCTGCCTTCAGCCTCAAAGCCACCCTTACCCACTTGGCGCCGCGCCAGGCACAAAAATGGCCATACGGCTGGAGATGGGTCCCCCGCCCAAAGAGACAGCAGGGAAAACTATGCCTTGTTCTAAAGCTCTTTGGGAACCGCTTGCTTGGCCCCACAGACGTGGGGGCTGCGGGCTTTCCTGCTGCCTTCAGCCTCAAAGCCACCCTATGCCACTACGCACCGCGTCAGGCACAAAAATAGCCATACGGCTGGAGATGGGTCCCCCACCCAAAGAGCCAGCAGGGAAAACTATGCCTTGTTCTAAAGCTCTTTGGGAACCGCTTGCGTAGCCCCACAGACCTGGGGGCTGCAGGCTTTCCTGCTGTCTTTAGCCTCAAAGCCACCCTTTCTCACTTGGCGCCCTATCAGGCACAAAAATGGCCTATGGGTGGAGATGGGTCCCATGCCCAAAGAGCCAGCAGGGAAAACTATGCCTTGTTCTAAAGCTCTTTGGGAACCGCTTGCGTAGCCCCAGAGACCTGGGGGCTGCGGGCTTTCCTGCTGCCTTCAGCCTCGACACCACCCTTTCCCACTTGGCACTGCTCCAGGCTCAAAAATGGCCATACGGCTGCAGATGGGTCCCCCGCCCAGAGAGCCAGCAGGGAAAACTATGCCTTGTTCTAAAGCTCTTTGGGAACCGCTTGCGTAGCCCCACAGACCTGGGGGCTGCGGGCTTTCCTGCTGCCTTCAGTCTCAAAGCCACCCTTTCCCACTTGGCGCCGGGCCAGGCACAAAAATGGCCTATGGCTGGAGATGGGTCCCCTGTCAAAAGAGCCAGCAGGGAAAACTATGCCTTGTTCTAAAGCTCTTTGGGAACTGCTTGCGTAGCCCCACAGACCTGGGGGCTGCGGGCTTTCCTGCTGCCTTCAGCCTCAAAGCCACCCTTTCGCACTTGGGGCTTCGCCAGGCACAAAAATGGCCATATGGCTGGAGATGGGTCCCCCGCCCAAAGAGCGAGCAGGGAAAACTATGCCTTGTTCTAAAGCTCTTTGGGAACCGCTTGCTTGGCCCCACAGACGTGGGGGCTGCGGGCTTTCCTGCTGCCTTCAGCCTCAAAGCCACCCTTTCCCACTTGGCGCCGGGCCAGGGACAAAAATGGCCATACGGCTGGAGATGGGTCCCATGCCCAAAGAGCCAGCAGGGAAAACTATGCCTTGTTCTAAAGCTTTTTGGGAACCGCTTGCTTGGCCCCACAGACCTGGGGGCTGCAGGCTTTGCTGCTGCCTTCAGCCTCGACACCACCCTTAACCACTTGGCGCCGCGCCAGGCACAAAAATGGCCATACGGCTGGAGATGGGTCCCCCGCCCAAAGAGCCAGCAGGGAAAACTATGCCTTGTTCTAAAGCTCTTTGGGAACCGCTTGCGTAGCCCCTCAGACCTGGGGGCTGCGGGCTTTCCTGCTGCCTTCAGCGTCAAAACCACCCTTTCCCGCTACGCACCGCGCCAGGCACAAAAATGGCCATACGGCTGGAGATGGGTCCCCCGCCCAAAGAGCCAGCAGGGAAAACTATGCCTTGTTCTAAAGCTCTTTGGGAACGGCTTGCGTAGCCCCACAGACCTTAGGGCTGCAGGCTTTGCTGCTGCCTTCAGCCTCAAAACCACCCTATGCCACTACGCACCGCGTCAGGCACAAAAATAGCCATACGGCTGGAGATGGGTCCCCCACCCAAAGAGCCAGCAGGGAAAACTATGCCTTGTTCTAAAGCTCTTTGGGAACCGCTTGCGTAGCCCCACAGACCTGGGGGCTGCAGGCTTTCCTGCTGTCTTCAGCCTCAAAGCCACCCTTTCCCACTTGGCGCCCTATCAGGCACAAAAATGGCCTATGGGTGGAGATGGGTCCCATGCCCAAAGAGCCAGCAGGGAAAACTATGCCTTGTTCTAAAGCTCTTTGGGAACCGCTTGCGTAGCCCCACAGACCTGGGGGCTGCGGGCTTTCCTGCTGCCTTCAGCCTCGATACCACCATTTCCCACTTGGCGCTGCGCCATGCACAAAAATGGCCATATGGCTGGAGATGGGTCCCCCGCCCAAAGAGCCAGCAGGGAAAACTATGCCTTGTTCTAAAGCTCTTTGGGAACCGCTTGCGTAGCCCCACAGACCTGGGGGCTGCGGGCTTTCCTGCTTCCTTTAGCCTCGACACCACCCTTTCCCTCTTGGCCCCCGGCCAGGCACAAAAATGGCCTATGGCTGGAGATGGGTCCCATGCCCAAAGAGCCAGCAGGGAAAACTATGCCTTGTTCTAAAGCTCTTTGGGAACCGCTTGCGTAGCCGCACAGACCTGGGGGTTGCGGGCTTTGCTCCTGCCTTCAGCCTCAAAGCCACCCTTTCCCACCTGGCGCCGCGCCAGGCTCAAAAATGGCCATACGGCTGGAGATGGGTCCCCCGCCCAGAGAGCCAGCAGGGAAAACTATGCCTTGTTCTAAAGCTCTTTGGGAACCGCTTGCATAGCCCCACAGACCTGGGGGCTGCGGGCTTTCCTGCTGTCTTCAGCCTCAAAGCAACCCTTTCCCACTTGGCGCCGCGCCAGGCACAAAAATGGCCATACGGCTGGAGATGGGTCCCATGCCCAAAGAGCCAGCAGGGAAAACTATGCCTTGTTCTAAAGCTCTTTGGGAACCGCTTGCTTGGCCCCACAGACCTGGGGGCTGCGGGCTTTCCTGCTGCCTTCAAGCCTCAAAGCCACCCTTTCCACTGGGCGCCGGGCCAGGCACAAAAATGGCCTATGGCTGGAGATGGGTCCCCCGAACAAAGAGCCAGCAGGGAAAACTATGCCTTGTTCTAAAGCTCTTTGGGAACTGCTTGCGTAGCCCCACAGACCTGGGGGCTGCAGGCTTTCCTGCTGCCTTCAGCCTCAAAGCCACCCTTTCCCACTTGGCGCCCTATGAAGCACAAAAATGGCCTATGGCTGGAGATGGGTCCCAGGCCCAAAGAGCCAGCAGGGAAAACTATGCCTTGTTCTAAAGCTCTTTGGGAACCGCTTGCTTGGCCCCACAGACGTGGGGGCTGCGGGCTTTCCTGCTGCCTTCAGCCTCGACACCACCCTTTCCCACTTGGCGCCGCGCCAGGCACAAAAATGGCCATACGGCTGGAGATGGGTCCCCCGCCCAAAGAGCCAGCAGGGAAAACTATGCCTTGTTCTAAAGCTCTTTGGGAACCGCTTGCGTAGCCCCACAGACCTGGAGGCTGCGGGCTTTCCTGCTGCCTTCACCCTCAAAACCACCCTTTCCCACTTGGCACTGCTCCAGGCTCAAAAATGGCCATACGGCTGGAGATGGGTCCCCCGCCCAGAGAGCCAGCAGGGAAAACTATGCCTTGTTCTAAAGCTCTTTGGGAACCGCTTGCGTAGCCCCACAGACCTGGGGGCTGCGGGCTTTCCTGCTGCCTTCAGTCTCAAAGCCAGCCTTTCCCTCTTGGGGCTTCGCCAGGCACAAAAATGGCCATACGGCTGGAGATGGGTCCCCCGCCCAAAGAGCGAGCAGGGAAAACTATGCCTTGTTCTAAAGCTCTTTGGGAACCGCTTGCGTAGCCCCAAAGACCTGGGGGCTGCGGGCTTTCCTGCTGCCTTCAGCCTCGACACCACCCTTTCCCACTTGGCGCCGCGCCAGGCTCAAAAATGGCCATACGGCTGGAGATGGGTCCCCCGCCCTAAGAGCCAGCAGGGAAAACTATGCCTTGTTCTAAAGCTCTTTGGGAACCGCTTGCGTAGCCCCACAGACCTGGGGGCTGCGGGCTTTGCTGCTGCCTTCAGCCTCAAAGCCACCCTTTCCCACTTGGCGTCGCGCTAGCTACAAAAATGGCCTATGGCTGGAGATGGGTCCCATGTCCAAAGAGCCAGCAGGGAAAACTATGCCTTGTTCTAAAGCTCTCTGGGAACCGCTTGCTTGGCCCCACAGACGTGGGGGCTGCGGGCTTTCCGGCTGCCTTCAGCCTCAAAACCACCCTATGCCACTACGCACCGCGCCAGGCACAAAAATGGCCATACGGCTGGAGATGGGTCCCCCACCCAAAGAGCCAGCAGGGAAAACTATGCCTTGTTCTAAAGCTCTTTGGGAACCGCTTGCGTAGCCTCACAGACCTGGGGGCTGCGGGCTTTCCTGCTGCCTTCAGCCTCGACACCACCCTTTCCCACTTGGCGCCGCGCCAGGCACAAAAATGGCCATACGGCTGGAGATGGGTCCCCCACCCAAAGAGCCAGCAGGGAAAACTATGCCTTGTTCTAAAGCTCTTTGGGAACCGCTTGCGTAGCCCCACAGACCTGGGGGCTGCAGGCTTTCCTGCTGTCTTCAGCCTCAAAGCCACCCTTTCCCACTTGGCGCCCTATCAGGCACAAAAATGGCCTATGGGTGGAGATGGGTCCCATGCCCAAAGAGACAGCAGGGAAAACTATGCCTTGTTCTAAATCTCTTTGGGAACCGCTTGCTTGGCCCCACAGACGTGGGGGCTGCGGGCTTTCCTGCTGTCTTCAGCCTCGACACCACCCTTTCCCACTTGGCGCCCTATCAGGCACAAAAATGGCCATACGGCTGGAGATGGGTCCCCCGCCCAAAGAGCCAGCAGGGAAAACTATGCCTTGTTCTAAAGCTCTTTGGGAACCGCTTGCGTAGCCCCACAGACCTGGGGGCTGCGGGCTTTCCTGCTGCCTTCAGCCTCAAAGCCACCCTTTCCCACTTGGCGCCGGGCCAGGCACAAAAATGGCCATACGGCTGGAGATGGGTCCCATGCCCAAAGAGCCAGCAGGGAAAACTATGCCTTGTTCTAAAGCTCTTTGGGAACCGCTTGCTTGGCCCCACAGACCTGGGGGCTGCAGGCTTTGCTGCTGCCTTCAGCCTCGACACCACCCTTACCCACTTGGCGCCGCGCCAGGCACAAAAATGGCCATACGGCTGGAGATGGGTCCCCCGCCCAAAGAGCCAGCAGGGAAAACTATGCCTTGTTCTAAAGCTCTTTGGGAACCGCTTGCGTAGCCCCACAGACCTGGGGGCTGCGGGCTTTCCTGCTGCCTTCAGCGTCAAAACCACCCTTTCCCACTACGCACCGCGCCAGGCACAAAAATGGCCATACGGCTGGAGATGGGTCCCCCGCCCAAAGAGCCAGCAGGGAAAACTATGCCTTGTTCTAAAGCTCTTTGGGAACCGCTTGCTTGGCCCCACAGACGTGGGGGCTGCGGGCTTTCCTGCTGCCTTCAGCCTCAAAACCACCCTATGCCACTACGCACCGCGTCAGGCACAAAAATAGCCATACGGCTGGAGATGGGTCCCCCACCCAAAGAGCCAGCAGGGAAAACTATGCCTTGTTCTAAAGCTCTTTGGGAACCGCTTGCGTAGCCCCACAGACCTGGGGGCTGCAGGCTTTCCTGCTGTCTTCAGCCTCAAAGCCACCCTTTCCCACTTGGCGCCCTATCAGGCACAAAAATGGCCTATGGGTGGAGATGGGTCCCATGCCCAAAGAGCCAGCAGGGAAAACTATGCCTTGTTCTAAAGCTCTTTGGGAACCGCTTGCGTAGCCCCACAGACGTGGGGGCTGCGGGCTTTCCTGCTGCCTTCAGCCTCGATACCACCATTTCCCACTTGGCGCTGCGCCATGCACAAAAATGGCCATACGGCTGGAGATGGGTCCCCCGCCCAAAGAGCCAGCAGGGAAAACTATGCCTTGTTCTAAAGCTCTTTGGGAACCGCTTGCTTGGCCCCACAGACGTGGGGGCTGCGGGCTTTCCTGCTGCCTTCAGCCTCAAAACCACCCTATGCCACTACGCACCGCGTCAGGCACAAAAATAGCCATACGGCTGGAGATGGGTCCCCCGCCCAAAGAGCCAGCAGGGAAAACTATGCCTTGTTCTAAAGCTCTTTGGGAACCGCTTGCGTAGCACCACAGACCTGGGGGTTGCGGGCTTTGCTCCTGCCTTCAGCCTCAAAGCCACCCTTTCCCACCTGGCGCCGCGCCAGGCTCAAAAATGGCCATACGGCTGGAGATGGGTCCCCCGCCCAGAGAGCCAGCAGGGAAAACTATGCCTTGTTCTAAAGCTCTTTGGGAACCGCTTGCATAGCCCCACAGACCTGGGGGCTGCGGGCTTTCCTGCTGTCTTCAGCCTCAAAGCAACCCTTTCCCACTTGGCGCCGCGCCAGGCACAAAAATGGCCATACGGCTGGAGATGGGTCCCATGCCCAAAGAGCCAGCAGGGAAAACTATGCCTTGTTCTAAAGCTCTTTGGGAACCGCTTGCTTGGCCCCACAGACGTGGGGGCTGCGGGCTTTCCTGCTGTCTTCAGCCTCGACACCACCCTTTCCCACTTGGCGCCCTATCAGGCACAAAAATGGCCATACGGCTGGAGATGGGTCCCCCGCCCAAAGAGCCAGCAGGGAAAACTATGCCTTGTTCTAAAGCTCTTTGGGAACCGCTTGCGTAGCCCCACAGACCTGGGGGCTGCGGGCTTTCCTGCTGCCTTCAGCCTCAAAGCCACCCTTTCCCACTTGGCGCCGGGCCAGGCACAAAAATGGCCATACGGCTGGAGATGGGTCCCATGCCCAAAGAGCCAGCAGGGAAAACTATGCCTTGTTCTAAAGCTCTTTGGGAACCGCTTGCTTGGCCCCACAGACCTGGGGGCTGCAGGCTTTGCTGCTGCCTTCAACCTCGACACCACCCTTACCCACTTGGCGCCGCGCCAGGCACAAAAATGGCCATACGGCTGGAGATGGGTCCCCCGCCCAAAGAGCCAGCAGGGAAAACTATGCCTTGTTCTAAAGCTCTTTGGGAACCGCTTGCGTAGCCCCACAGACCTGGGGGCTGCGGGCTTTCCTGCTGCCTTCAGCGTCAAAACCACCCTTTCCCACTACGCACCGCGCCAGGCACAAAAATGGCCATACGGCTGGAGATGGGTCCCCCGCCCAAAGAGCCAGCAGGGAAAACTATGCCTTGTTCTAAAGCTCTTTGGGAACCGCTTGCTTGGCCCCACAGACGTGGGGGCTGCGGGCTTTCCTGCTGCCTTCAGCCTCAAAACCACCCTATGCCACTACGCACCGCGTCAGGCACAAAAATAGCCATACGGCTGGAGATGGGTCCCCCACCCAAAGAGCCAGCAGGGAAAACTATGCCTTGTTCTAAAGCTCTTTGGGAACCGCTTGCGTAGCCCCACAGACCTGGGGGCTGCAGGCTTTCCTGCTGTCTTCAGCCTCAAAGCCACCCTTTCCCACTTGGCGCCCTATCAGGCACAAAAATGGCCTATGGGTGGAGATGGGTCCCATGCCCAAAGAGCCAGCAGGGAAAACTATGCCTTGTTCTAAAGCTCTTTGGGAACCGCTTGCGTAGCCCCACAGACGTGGGGGCTGCGGGCTTTCCTGCTGCCTTCAGCCTCGATACCACCATTTCCCACTTGGCGCTGCGCCATGCACAAAAATGGCCATACGGCTGGAGATGGGTCCCCCGCCCAAAGAGCCAGCAGGGAAAACTATGCCTTGTTCTAAAGCTCTTTGGGAACCGCTTGCTTGGCCCCACAGACGTGGGGGCTGCGGGCTTTCCTGCTGCCTTCAGCCTCAAAACCACCCTATGCCACTACGCACCGCGTCAGGCACAAAAATAGCCATACGGCTGGAGATGGGTCCCCCGCCCAAAGAGCCAGCAGGGAAAACTATGCCTTGTTCTAAAGCTCTTTGGGAACCGCTTGCGTAGCACCACAGACCTGGGGGTTGCGGGCTTTGCTCCTGCCTTCAGCCTCAAAGCCACCCTTTCCCACCTGGCGCCGCGCCAGGCACAAAAATGGCCTATGGCTGGAGATGGGTCCCCCGAACAAAGAGCCAGCAGGGAAAACTATGCCTTGTTCTAAAGCTCTTTGGGAACTGCTTGCGTAGCCCCACAGACCTGGGGGCTGCAGGCTTTCCTGCTGCCTTCAGCCTCAAAGCCACCCTTTCCCACTTGGCGCCCTATCAAGCACAAAAATGGCCTATGGCTGGAGATGGGTCCCAGGCCCAAAGAGCCAGCAGGGAAAACTATGCCTTGTTCTAAAGCTCTTTGGGAACCGCTTGCTTGGCCCCACAGACGTGGGGGCTGCGGGCTTTCCTGCTGCCTTCAGCCTCGACACCACCCTTTCCCACTTGGCGCCGCGCCAGGCACAAAAATGGCCATACGGCTGGAGATGGGTCCCCCGCCCAAAGAGCCAGCAGGGAAAACTATGCCTTGTTCTAAAGCTCTTTGGGAACCACTTGCGTAGCCCCACAGACCTGGAGGCTGCGGGCTTTCCTGCTGCCTTCACCCTCAAAACCACCCTTTCCCACTTGGCACTGCTCCAGGCTCAAAAATGGCCATACGGCTGGAGATGGGTCCCCCGCCCAGAGAGCCAGCAGGGAAAACTATGCCTTGTTCTAAAGCTCTTTGGGAACCGCTTGCGTAGCCCCACAGACCTGGGGGCTGCGGGCTTTCCTGCTGCCTTCAGATTCAAAGCCAGCCTTTCCCTCTTGGGGCTTCGCCAGGCACAAAAATGGCCATACGGCTGGAGATGGGTCCCCCGCCCAAAGAGCGAGCAGGGAAAACTATGCCTTGTTCTAAAGCTCTTTGGGAACCGCTTGCGTAGCCCCAAAGACCTGGGGGCTGCGGGCTTTCCTGCTGCCTTCAGCCTCGACACCACCCTTTCCCACTTGGCGCCGCGCCAGGCTCAAAAATGGCCATACGGCTGGAGATGGGTCCCCCGCCCTAAGAGCCAGCAGGGAAAACTATGCCTTGTTCTAAAGCTCTTTGGGAACCGCTTGCGTAGCCCCACAGACCTGGGGGCTGCAGGCTTTGCTCCTGCCTTCAGCCTCAAAGCCACCCTTTCCCACCTGGCGCCGCGCCAGGCTCAAAAATGGCCATACGGCTGGAGATGGGTCCCCCGCCCAAAGAGCCAGCAGGGAAAACTATGCCTTGTTCTAAAGCTCTTTGGGAACCGCTTGCGTAACCCCACAGACCTGGGGGCTGCAGGCTTTCCTGCTGCCTTCAGCCTCGACACCACCCTTTCCCACTTGGCGCCGCGCCAGGCACAAAAATGGCCATACGGCTGGAGATGGGTCCCCCGCCCAAAGAGCCAGCAGGGAAATCTATGCCTTGTTCTAAAGCTCTTTGGGAACCGCTTGCGTAGCCCCACAGACCTGGGGGCTGCGGGCTTTGCTGCTGCCTTCAGCCTCAAAGCCACCCTTTCCCACTTGGCGTCGCGCTAGCTACAAAAATGGCCTATGGCTGGAGATGGGTCCCATGTCCAAAGAGCCAGCAGGGAAAACTATGCCTTGTTCTAAAGCTCTCTGGGAACCGCTTGCTTGGCCCCACAGACGTGGGGGCTGCGGGCTTTCCGGCTGCCTTCAGCCTCAAAACCACCCTATGCCACTACGCACCGCGCCAGGCACAAAAATGGCCATACGGCTGGAGATGGGTCCCCCACCCAAAGAGCCAGCAGGGAAAACTATGCCTTGTTCTAAAGCTCTTTGGGAACCGCTTGCGTAGCCTCACAGACCTGGGGGCTGCGGGCTTTCCTGCTGCCTTCAGCCTCGACACCACCCTTTCCCACTTGGCGCCGCGCCAGGCACAAAAATGGCCATACGGCTGGAGATGGGTCCCCCACCCAAAGAGCCAGCAGGGAAAACTATGCCTTGTTCTAAAGCTCTTTGGGAACCGCTTGCGTAGCCCCACAGACCTGGGGGCTGCAGGCTTTCCTGCTGTCTTCAGCCTCAAAGCCACCCTTTCCCACTTGGCGCCCTATCAGGCACAAAAATGGCCTATGGGTGGAGATGGGTCCCATGCCCAAAGAGACAGCAGGGAAAACTATGCCTTGTTCTAAAGCTCTTTGGGAACCGCTTGCTTGGCCCCACAGACGTGGGGGCTGCGGGCTTTCCTGCTGTCTTCAGCCTCGACACCACCCTTTCCCACTTGGCGCCCTATCAGGCACAAAAATGGCCATACGGCTGGAGATGGGTCCCCCGCCCAAAGAGCCAGCAGGGAAAACTATGCCTTGTTCTAAAGCTCTTTGGGAACCGCTTGCGTAGCCCCACAGACCTGGGGGCTGCGGGCTTTCCTGCTGCCTTCAGCCTCAAAGCCACCCTTTCCCACTTGGCGCCGGGCCAGGGACAAAAATGGCCATACGGCTGGAGATGGGTCCCATGCCCAAAGAGCCAGCAGGGAAAACTATGCCTTGTTCTAAAGCTCTTTGGGAACCGCTTGCTTGGCCCCACAGACCTGGGGGCTGCAGGCTTTGCTGCTGCCTTCAACCTCGACACCACCCTTACCCACTTGGCGCCGCGCCAGGCACAAAAATGGCCATACGGCTGGAGATGGGTCCCCCGCCCAAAGAGCCAGCAGGGAAAACTATGCCTTGTTCTAAAGCTCTTTGGGAACCGCTTGCGTAGCCCCACAGACCTGGGGGCTGCGGGCTTTCCTGCTGCCTTCAGCCTCAAAACCACCCTTTCCCACTACGCACCGCGCCAGGCACAAAAATGGCCATACGGCTGGAGATGGGTCCCCCGCCCAAAGAGCCAGCAGGGAAAACTATGCCTTGTTCTAAAGCTCTTTGGGAACCGCTTGCTTGGCCCCACAGACGTGGGGGCTGCGGGCTTTCCTGCTGCCTTCAGCCTCAAAACCACCCTATGCCACTACGCACCGCGTCAGGCACAAAAATAGCCATACGGCTGGAGATGGGTCCCCCACCCAAAGAGCCAGCAGGGAAAACTATGCCTTGTTCTAAAGCTCTTTGGGAACCGCTTGCGTAGCCCCACAGACCTGGGGGCTGCAGGCTTTCCTGCTGTCTTCAGCCTCAAAGCCACCCTTTCCCACTTGGCGCCCTATCAGGCACAAAAATGGCCTATGGGTGGAGATGGGTCCCATGCCCAAAGAGCCAGCAGGGAAAACTATGCCTTGTTCTAAAGCTCTTTGGGAACCGCTTGCGTAGCCCCACAGACGTGGGGGCTGCGGGCTTTCCTGCTGCCTTCAGCCTCGATACCACCATTTCCCACTTGGCGCTGCGCCATGCACAAAAATGGCCATACGGCTGGAGATGAGTCCCCCGCCCAAAGAGCCAGCAGGGAAAACTATGCCTTGTTCTAAAGCTCTTTGGGAACCGCTTGCGTAGCCCCACAGACCTGGGGGCTGCGGGCTTTCCTGCTGCCTTTAGCCTCGACACCACCCTTTCCCTCTTGGCGCCGGGCCAGGCACAAAAATGGCCATATGGCTGGAGATGGGTCCCATGCCCAAAGAGCCAGCAGGGAAAACTATGCCTTGTTCTAAAGCTCTTTGGGAACCGCTTGCGTAGCCCCACAGACCTGGGGGCTGCAGGCTTTCCTGCTGCCTTTAGCCTCGACACCACCCTTTCCCTCTTGGCGCCGGGCCAGGCACAAAAATGGCCATATGGCTGGAGATGGGTCCCATGCCCAAAGAGCCAGCAGGGGAAACTATGCCTTGTTCTAAAGGTCTCTGGGAACCGCTTGCGTAGCCCCACAGACCTGGGGGCTGCGGGCTTTCCTGCTGCCTTCAGCCTCAAAGCCACCCTTTCCCACTTGGCGCCGCGCCAGGCACAAAAATGGCCATACGGCTGGAGATGGGTCCCATGCCCAAAGAGCCAGCAGGGAAAACTATGCCTTGTTCTAAAGCTCTTTGGGAACCGCTTGCTTGGCCCCACAGACCTGGGGGCTGCAGGCTTTGCTGCTGCCTTCAGCCTCGACACCACCCTTACCCACTTGGCGCCGCGCCAGGCACAAAAATGGCCATACGGCTGGAGATGGGTCCCCCGCCCAAAGAGCCAGCAGGGAAAACTATGCCTTGTTCTAAAGCTCTTTGGGAACCGCTTGCGTAGCCCCTCAGACCTGGGGGCTGCGGGCTTTCCTGCTGCCTTCAGCGTCAAAACCACCCTTTCCCACTACGCACCGCGCCAGGCACAAAAATGGCCATACGGCTGGAGATGGGTCCCCCGCCCAAAGAGCCAGCAGGGAAAACTATGCCTTGTTCTAAAGCTCTTTGGGAACCGCTTGCTTGGCCCCACAGACGTGGGGGCTGCGGGCTCTCCTGCTGCCTTCAGCCTCAAAACCACCCTATGCCACTACGCACCGCGTCAGGCACAAAAATAGCCATACGTCTGGAGATGGGTCCCCCACCCAAAGAGCCAGCAGGGAAAACTATGCCTTGTTCTAAAGCTCTTTGGGAACCGCTTGCGTAGCCCCACAGACCTGGGGGCTGCAGGCTTTCCTGCTGTCTTCAGCCTCAAAGCCACCCTTTCCCACTTGGCGCCCTATCAGGCACAAAAATGGCCTATGGGTGGAGATGGGTCCCATGCCCAAAGAGCCAGCAGGGAAAACTATGCCTTGTTCTAAAGCTCTTTGGGAACCGCTTGCGTAGCCCCACAGACGTGGGGGCTGCGGGCTTTCCTGCTGCCTTCAGCCTCGATACCACCATTTCCCACTTGGCGCTGCGCCATGCACAAAAATGGCCATATGGCTGGAGATGGGTCCCCCGCCCAAAGAGCCAGCAGGGAAAACTATGCCTTGTTCTAAAGCTCTTTGGGAACCGCTTGCGTAGCCCCACAGACCTGGGGGCTGCGGGCTTTCCTGCTGCCTTTAGCCTCGACACCACCCTTTCCCTCTTGGCGCCGCGCCAGGCACAAAAATGGCCTATGGCTGGAGATGGGTCCCATGCCCAAAGAGCCAGCAGGGAAAACTATGCCTTGTTCTAAAGCTCTTTGGGAACCGCTTGCGTAGCCGCACAGACCTGGGGGCTGCGGGCTTTCCTGCTGCCTTCAGCCTCAAAGCCACCCTTTCCCACTTTGCGCCGCATCAGGCACAAAAATGGATATACGGCTGGAGATGGGTCCCCCGCCCAAAGAGCCAGCAGGGAAAACTATGCCTTGTTCTAAAGCTCTTTGGGAACCGCTTGCGTAGCCCCACAGACCTGGGGGCTGCAGGCTTTGCTGCTGCCTTCAGCCTCAAAACCACCCTTTCCCACTACGCAACGCGCCAGGCATAAAAATAGCCATACGACTGGAGATGGGTCCCCCGCCCAAAGAGCCAGCAGGGAAAACTATGCCTTGTTCTAAAGCTCTTTGGGAACCGCTTGCGTAGCCCCACAGACCTTGGGGCTGCGGGCTTTCCTGCTGCCTTCAGCCTCGACAGCACCCTTTCCCACTTGGCGCCGCGCCAGGCACAAAAATGGCCTATGGCTGGAGATGGGTCCCATGCCCAAAGAGTCAGCAGGGAAAACTATGCCTTGTTCTAAAGCTCTTTGGGAACTGCTTGCTTGGCCCCACAGACCTGGGGGCTGCGGGCTTTCCTGCTGCCTTCAGCCTCAAAACCACCCTTTCCCACTTGGCGCTGCGCCAGGCACAAAAATGGCCATACGGCTGGAGATGGGTCCCCCGCCCAAAGAGCCAGCAGGGAAAATTATGCCTTGTTCTAAAGCTCTTTGGGAACCGCTTGCGTAGCCCCACAGACCTGGGGGCTGCGGGCTTTCCTGCTGCCTTTAGCCTCGACACAACCCTTTCCCACTTGGCGCCGCGCCAGGCACAAAAATGGCCATACGGCTGGAGATGGGTCCCCCTCCCAGAGAGCCAGCTGGGAAAACTATGCCTTGTTCTAAAGCTCTTTGGGAACCGCTTGCGTAGCCCCACAGACCTGGGGGCTGCGGGCTTTCCTGCTGCCTTCAAGCCTCAAAGCCACCCTTTCCACTGGGCGCCGGGCCAGGCACAAAAATGGCCTATGGCTGGAGATGGGTCCCCCGAACAAAGAGCCAGCAGGGAAAACTATGCCTTGTTCTAAAGCTCTTTGGGAACTGCTTGCGTAGCCCCACAGACCTGGGGGCTGCAGGCTTTCCTGCTGCCTTCAGCCTCAAAGCCACCCTTTCCCACTTGGCGCCCTATCAAGCACAAAAATGGCCTATGGCTGGAGATGGGTCCCAGGCCCAAAGAGCCAGCAGGGAAAACTATGCCTTGTTCTAAAGCTCTTTGGGAACCGCTTGCTTGGCCCCACAGACGTGGGGGCTGCGGGCTTTCCTGCTGCCTTCAGCCTCGACACCACCCTTTCCCACTTGGCGCCGCGCCAGGCACGAAAATGGCCATACGGCTGGAGATGGGTCCCCCGCCCAAAGAGCCAGCAGGGAAAACTATGCCTTGTTCTAAAGCTCTTTGGGAACCGCTTGCGTAGCCCCACAGACCTGGGGGCTGCGGGCTTTCCTGCTACCTTCACCCTCAAAACCACCCTTTCCCACTTGGCACTGCTCCAGGCTCAAAAATGGCCATACGGCTGCAGATGGGTCCCCCGCCCAGAGAGCCAGCAGGGAAAACTATGCCTTGTTCTAAAGCTCTTTGGGAACCGCTTGCGTAGCCCCACAGACCTGGGGGCTGCGGGCTTTCCTGCTGCCTTTAGCCTCGACACCACCCTTTCCCTCTTGGCGCCGCGCCAGGCACAAAAATGGCCGTACGGCTGGAGATGGGTCCCCCGCCCAAAGAGCGAGCAGGGAAAACTATGCCTTGTTCTAAAGCTCTTTGGGAACCGCTTGCGTAGCCCCAAAGACCTGGGGGCTGCGGGCTTTCCTGCTGCCTTCAGCCTCGACACCACCCTTTCCCACTTGGCGCCGCGCCAGGCTCAAAAATGGCCATACGGCTGGAGATGGGTCCCCCGCCCTAAGAGCCAGCAGGGAAAACTATGCCTTGTTCTAAAGCTCTTTGGGAACCGCTTGCATAGCCCCACAGACCTGGGGGCTGCAGACTTTCCTGCTGCCTTCAGCCTCGACACCACCCTTTCCCACTTGGCGCCGCGCCAGGCACAAAAATGGCCATACGGCTGGAGATGGGTCCCACGCCCAAGGAGTCAGCAGGGAAAACTATGCCTTGTTCTAAAGCTCTTTGGGAACCGCTTGCGTAGCCCCACAGACGTGGGGGCTGCGGGCTTTCCTGCTGCCTTCAGACTCAAAGCCACGCTTTCCAACTTGGCGCCGCGCCAGGCACAAAAATGGCCATATGGCTGGAGATGGGTCCCCCGCGCAAAGAGCCTGCAGGGAAAGCTTTGTCTACAGTCAGTCAAGGTCGACGTACTCAACACTGATAAGAAAGATCACATGTGTTCTTGTGCTGAGGGATATCAAGTGGAAATCCTTCTCGCGGAGTGATCAAGCGATTTAAACTTTTCATCATAATCCAAAGTCTAACATGCAAAACAATTGTCTAAGCAAAGCACAATACAGTGAGTATTAGTAAAACAACAACAGAGTGAAGCATCTTGTTATAAAGTCCTGTAACTGTCGGTGACCATCCAAAAAGAGGATCTCCCCATCTATGTCCTTCGCCTCTCTTCACTCTTTCCAACGCTTTGTGTATTTCTTCAACCTGATGATGGACGGTAATCAAAGTTGTCTGTCTATTTTCTTGGGCCTCTTTCAAGAGTCGCTTCAATTCATTGTGTTTTAGCAGCTTCTTCACCAGGGAGAGATTCATTCCGATAGGGGTAGGCAACAATCTCGAATCAACGTATAATTAGGTTGTAGCAATTGAAAAGACGTAACAGGAGCTTAATAATTGAAGTCGCATCCCGTAACTTTGTGTTAGTAAAGTTCAAACACAAAGATTTGAGTGATTACTATGTCATCTCTGAATACAAGACTACAGGGAGACCTCATGCTAACGCACCCTTTCCCAATATAGTCAAGCACAGTCTCTGGGGTTTCATCGGGATGTGTCTCAAAGTGACAAACATTCTGGTTGGTGTCAAGACAAAGGTCTTGTGCTTTGAGAGTATTACTCTCACAAAAGAATCCTTGTTGGTCTCGTGAAACGCATGCGTCAACATCAGCAGTTTGCCATTTAGTCTCATTTTGTCGTGCCCAACCTCTGTGCTGTGTTGGATAGAGTAGAGCTCCTTGGTGATTCAACCCCAGTGCGATGATTGGGTATGTGGTGTATACGGAGGCATTGCGTATCGTTAAGACAAAAGCTGTGGCTTTGCTCTCAGTGGGATCGTAGGTGAAATTAACCAGATACCACCTGGACTGAAATTTTTTCTCAAATTCAATTGCGTTATCCCATATTACTTTTCGAATTTCGGTGGGCAAGGTGCCTTCTTTACCTTCCCTTATGATTGCGGCTGTCATAGATTGCATCCACAATTGGGCTTGGATACAACTAAGAGCCAAGGAAACATTGGTTTGAGTTGTACCAAGTGCATCTGTGATCAGCTGATGGTCTTTTTCACCCGTTTCTTCCCATTGAGGCAATATATTCTATAAAAGCCGTTGGTGGTTTCCCAATGCTAATAGAGAGGACTGTAGGGGATGTCTTAATTTGTCCAGATCAGTAGCGGTTGTGACTAGTTTGTTGGCAAGTATCTCAGCATCTATACTATTCAAGACTCCCAGGCCTGTTCCTAAGATACCAGTCGCATCCCTCTTCCGTCCGTGTGAAGTGGCAAGAGTTCGTTTGCGTAACCATGCTGACCATTCTGCATAAGATGTACTCAGGAATGGTGAGCAGGTGGGTTTGATCGCAGAGATTTTAATCTGCATTGACAATTCTGCTCGTTTGAGGGAATATGTGGGATTAAACAGTACCTGTTGTTGACCTGTGTGTGTTTAATAACGTAAGGGCCAATGTTGAAAATGTAAGGAGTTAGTCTAATGGAGGGCTTAGAAAAGAGAGAGGTGGTTTTTTTTTTTTTCTCTTAGAAGAGAGAGCCTTTGAGAGTTTGTGGGGTGTAGGTTCTGGATTCATTTCAGCAAGTTCAGGTGTATTTGAGTCAATCATAAATTCAAATAACAATTCTGTGCCCTTGTAGCCCCAAATACAGTACACTACTGTAGGTTTGATGAAAGTGAAATTGTGCCAGCAATCTGAATTTGGCTCCATAATTTTGTAACAATCAGTGTTGTATTTGTCCGCTTTGGTAGAGTCTACATAGATGGTTTTAATTACAGTTGGCCTGTGGTGATTAGACCCGTTGATAAATCGGCAACCAATGTGTGTTCTTGTGGAATAATTACTAAATTGGCCAAGAATACAAAAATACAGCATTGTTCACACATTAAGGAAAGTCATAAAATCAAGAGGCTTCTGAGGTAGAATACAGCCGCAGCTAGCACACGAAGAATGCAACAGCTGTGATTCCCTGTACAAGGTTGTTTGCGAAACTACACGAGGGATGGAACGGAACGCGCTTGTTCCGTGGCCTTCCCTTGTGACGAATAGCAGATATGGGGACGAGATGGTACTACGGAACTGATAAGCGGCTTACACGCCACCCGAGCCAACATTTCGTCAAATGTTGATGAAATGCTGTCCTTTTGTGCGAACTTTGCTCACCACAATGTACCAAAACACACCTCCATCCCGGAGGCTATCCGCCCCCGAGGTGTGAACACTCCTCCTTGAGTACATTAATCATAATAAAAGTACATATGACTAAAGTCACTCAAACTCCACTTTGAAGTTAAAAAAATAATATAAAAATAGCCCAAGAGAGGGGGAATGTCTGGGAAGACACCATCGCGAAGAATCCCACCGCTGTTTTCTGGGATCAGTCGACGGGCTGAGCCTTTCTTCCCCCTCATAAGGACGCCTTTGGGTAAGACTTTGATTACACCGAGTGCTTTCTCGGGGACTCTAGAAATTTCTCTAGAGAATCTCTACCCTACATTTATAGCCAGGCTGTATCGTTTATAATTTTGTCACGCGTTTGTCTATTTAACAATGTCTTTATTTGCACGTGCTTTGCAGACAGTGTATTTATCACCGGCAATCCTAAAGAACCTGTATATCTGTTGTTTAAATAAACTGCACTGTTTCAGTAGCTAGTCGTTTCGCTTTCTCACTGAACGCGACCAAAACTTGAGAGAGGCCGTGCTGGTTCAGGAGCACGACTAGACTGAAGGTGCAGCCCACTATTAGTGTCTCCAAATCGTAATAGTTTAACACATATTAAACGCGATTGGGCTGATAGTGCTGAATTGGGCATCACTCAGAATTGAAACCCAGCCGCACCTGGCCTCCCACCTCGGTGAGGAGTGTTAGAACGCAAGGGGGTTTATCTTCTGCCAAAACCGCTTGGCCCCGTTTCACGCAACAGAATTTGGCGTAGTCGGCAGGATTGCCATGGATAAACTGCTGCAAAAATATGATTGTGCCCCTTCCCAGGCTGGGAAGGAGTGGGCCCAAAAATTTTGGAAGGATGAAGAGAAAGTGGTGGAACGTATTGAAGAGCGTCGGGTTTCACAGAAGCTCAGAGCGGGGAAAGGCAAGGGTGTGATTTGTGCTGTGTTAGGCGCCTGTTTATCTTGTGCACAACAAGAAGCTAGAGAAACCCCCGCTCCTAATCTGATTTCAGCTGTAGAATATGCAACCCTGAAATCGGAGAATGAGGTGCTGAAGTCATCATTAGCCTTGCAAAAGGAGACAGGAGAAAGATTAAGAACTCAAGTCGATAAGCTTGTGAGTGAGAATGAATGTTTAGGAAACCGGAATGCTCAACTTGGGAGTGAAAATCGCCAACTTAAAATGTTATTGAAAGGGTGACCGGGCTCTTAGATAAAATGCAGCCCTCGACCCAGGTCCAACAGATTCGTAAGTTAATGTGTTATCCAAATTCCGGAACCCAGACCGGAGATTTTTTTGTCTAATAGTGAGGATGACGAAGAAGATGAGGAGGAAAGGACTTTTACTTTGAAATCCCAAGTTTTTCCTTTACGTCCTCTGGTTAAAACTGAAACTGCAGTTGATGATGGTGATGAAATTCACACCACTGTGCGTACCGTTCCATGGACACCAACCGAGTTAACAAAAATAAGGGAGAAATATTCGAGGCGACCAGAAGAGTCAGCTGTTGAGTACGTGTGGCGAGTTTCTTCTGAAGGGGGGGGCAGAATTATGCTGAGTGAGGAAGAAGCAGGAGACTCTTGGGGACCAGGAGTGTTTTTAACCACTATGCCTGGGGATCATAATTATTCCCTAACCGCTCGAGCAGCCTTTTGGGCAGGGGGTATGGATCCGCGAGAGAGGGGGGAGCCGTTAGAGATTAGAGCTACAGGCTACTCTGATCTGTTTGCGGCTGTACGGAAAGCAGCTTGTCTGCAAGCCATGTATGACAGAGAGGAATTTCGGAAATCCCCAATGTCAGCCCCTATCGACCCGGATCGATTAGCCCCTCTCATCCGTGGTCTTCCCGGTTGCCTGAAACCGTTCCTTGTTCGCACTCAAGATCGTATACGGGATGCTCGGGGTGCTCATGGGCGGGGCCGTCGTCACTACATGCCCACCTGGAATGTACAGGAAATAGATCAATATGGGCGCCGAATGGGCTGGGCCAGCCAAACTAGTGAGAAATCCTCCGAACACCCGCGAAAGGTTCGCCAAGTCCAAACTCACACTCAAAACCCTAAATCAGAGGGAAGGTTTAAGCCTGATAAGGACCGGAATGAGTTGTGGCGTAAAGCCCTACAATTAGGGGTGCCCCGACAATTCTTGCACGGTGACCCTACGGGAGATCTCCGTACGCTAGTCCAATCTCTACCTAGAAAGAATAATGCGGCTGGGGAGAAAAGTCTAACCAGAGAATCCCCAAGCCGTGAGAAAACTGTGCCTTCTGCACCGGAACATAACTTGATTGATTTGACAGAGTCCCAGCCACAACACTCCTATCCCCGGGGAGGGCACTGAGCAACCCTGTCGGGCAGGTACTAGCAATCCAATGGCGCTCTCATAAAGACTCCGAACCTGTTATTGTCATTCCTGTTGGACCCCGGAAGATATTGGTAAATTTTATTATTGATACCGGAGCCCAAATGTCTGCAATCACTAACGAAACAGCACAACTTCTAGGTATAAATCCCACCCGACGCAGAGTCAACTTCACAGGAATTGATGGTGTGGTAAAAACATGGCACACTGCAAAAATTAACCTCTGGTTGCCGGGAGAGCAGCGAATGACTAGGGCAGAAGTGTTAGTGGGTGCCTCACATAGACCCGACTCAAAGTGTCAGGGACCCGCACAGGAAGTTAAATTCCTGGGGGTCTGGTGGATTAAGGGAGCTGCTTCTGTCCCTCAGGATACCCTGAAAAAATAGAACATGGACAGAATCCTTCCAGCACGAAGGAGTTACAGCAGGTCCTGGGAACTTTAAGTTATTGGCGTAAACACATCCCTGGCTTTTCCATCATTGCTCGCCCCCTTCATAGCTTGGCAAAAAAGGGTAAATCCTGGGTGTGGACTGAACAACACACTAATGCTCTGCAATTACTAATAAAGGAGCTAAGGTTATTCCAACAACTTGGCCCCATACATCCAACTGACCCTGTCCATGTAGAATGGGGGCTCAGTGAACATGGTTCCCGTTGTAATTTATGGCAGAAGGGACCAGCAGGACCGGAGAGACCATTAGAATTTTGCTCCCACTCCTTCAATGATACTGAATGCAGCTATTCAGACCTGGAGAAGGGTTTACTGTCCCTGGTGCGAGCGTTGCAACGAGCAGAGCAGATAAGAAGAGAACAGAGTGTGATCTTTCCTGGGACCTTTTCGCCTCCCAGATGTGGTCCTTAAAGGGACACCACCACCAGCTGGCATTGCCCAGAGACCTACAGTTCGAAAGTGGTATGCTTATTTAGAAGGCATTAATGAAATCAAGCCAGTCTCTGAAGGCAGTGTTAAAGTATCCAAGGCTACTTCACAAGGATACCAAAGGATATAGATGGTGCCCTATTGTTCCAATCCCCACCAAACAGACCATCTCCGATCCAAGAAGCACCTCCTTTGAGGGACAGCAGTGATCTTAGAGGAGTGTGGTTTACTGGTGCGTCATCTCACCGTTAAAAAAATAAGTGCAAATATAAGGCCGTAGCACTGGAAGTAACAACGGGAGAAAGAGCAATTGAAATAGGGGAGGGTAGGGGAACTCAGAGCTGTCCTACTAGCTGCACAACATGGAGCTACTTACATTTACACTGACTCATATGCTGTTCTTAAAGGAGCCACTGAATGGCTAGGACACTGGGCAGCCAACGATTGGCAGGTGAATAGAGTCCCAGTTTGGGAGACAGATAATTGGAAGCAACTGTTGGAAATAGGAGGACAGAGACCATTGCACATTGCTTGGGTAAAAGGCCACGATCGTTCAAACTCGATCACTGCTCAGTTCAACCAACAGGTAGATGGCCTCACGCGGCTGCAACAAATTGACATTGTAGATGATGGTCGGGAATGGGAACGCTTACTTGAATCGTTACATGTTAAACGTGGCCGCACAGGCCGTCCTGACCTGTATCGGGAAGGTGGGTGGCTTGTGTCAGTTAAGCTGTGCGAACAAATAGTAACTGCCTGTTCACAATGTCGCCTACGACTCAGCAAAGATCATCCGAGTAAGGCGCCTCCCTTACACATGCGGGACAAGAAAGCGTTGTGGCATTCATGGCAGCTTGATTATATTGGGCCCTTGAGATCATCAGGTGGGAAAAGATATGTCCTGGTAGGAGTGGAGATTATCTCCAGCCTCAGTATGGCCAGCAGTTTCAAACCAGCTACGAGGGACAACACAGTGAAAGGCCTAACAGGGTGGTTCAGCACACTTCCCCTTCCCGACGAAATCCAGAGTGATAACGTTTCACACTTTACGGCTTCGGTGGTACAAGATTGGGCCAAGGAAGAAGGGATTCGATGGGTATTTCATACTCCCTGTTATCCCCAGGCTAATGGCATTGTTGAACGCACCAATAGATTGGTTAAGCGTTTTGCAAAAAGTCATGAACCTGGTTGGCATTTGCGATTGGATGATGCCATCTATCAACTAAATAACAAATGGAGTGGAGACGGCTGTCCTAAAATGAAAGCTTTCTGTGTACCTGCCAATATTATCTCGCCAAAGGCTGCCAATGAACCGGGAAAATACCCCGGAAGATTTCACCCTGGACTACCTGTGTTAGTGAAAATGCCTCAAAATGGGACGGTGCCAATGGTGCTAGCTACTCCCAAAAATCCCTATGCATGGGAAGCCAAGGATTGTTCAGGGAAGATACACCGGATCAGCACCCGGTGGACCGCACCTTCTTTTTAACCCCGTCGGTCGAATAAGACCGAGCAGATTTTCTTTTCCTTTATGTCTTACAGGAACCTTGGATGAGCTGTACAGACGGATTGGCCTACGCTACCTTTGAATGTCTCCAGGGAATCCTGACATTGAACCTGGCAATAATACTACTTTTATGATGTATGGCTATTTGGAGGCCCAAATTCTAAAATGACGAATTGGCAGATGGAATTGATGCTATTCAGTTTCACCTTTTTATTCCCTGTTGTTTGTAGTCAAAGAGACCCAGAGTGGCCATGGTCTCAAGCCTTTCTCGTCTATAATACAAGACTACAGGGAGACCTCATGCTAACGCACCCTTTCCCAATATAGTCAAGCACAGTCTCTGGGGTTTCATCGGGATGTGTCTCAAAGTGACAAGCATTCTGGTTGGTGTCAAGACAAAGGTCTTGTGCTTTGAGAGTATTACTCTCACAAATGAATCCTTGTTGGTCTCGTGAAACGCATGCGTCAACATCAGCAGTTTGCCATTTAGTCTCATTTTGTCGTGCCCAACCTCTGTGCTGTGTTGGATAGAGTAGAGCTCCTTGATGATTCAACCCCAGTGCGATGATTGGGTATATGGTGGATACTGAGGCATTGCGTATCGTTAAGACAAAAGCTGTGGCTTTGCTCTCAGTGGGATCGTAGGTGAAATTAACCAGATACCACCAGGATTGAAATTTTCTCTCAAACTCAATTGCGTTATCCCATATTACTTTTCGAATTTCGGTGGGCAAGGTGCCTTCTTCACCTTCCCTTATGATTTATGAGTTTTTGCAAAACGCTTAACCAATCCGTTGGTGCATTCAACAATGCCATTAGCCTGAGGATAATAGGGAGTATGAAATACCCATCGAATCCCTTCTTCTTTGGCCCAATCTTGTACCACTGTAGCGGTAAAGTGTGAACCGTTATCACTTTGGATTTCCTCGGGAAGGGGAAGTGTGCTGAACCACCCTTTTAGGCCTTTCACTGTGTTGTCCCCAGCAGCTGATTTGAAGCCAGTGGCCATACTGAGGCTGGAGATAATCTCCACTCCGACTAGGACATATCTTTTCCCACCTGATGATCTCAAGGGCCCAATATAATCAATCTGCCATGAATGCCACAACATTTTCTTGTCCCGCATGTGTAAGGGAGGCGCCTTACTCGGATGATCTTTGCTGAGTCGTAGGCGACATTGTGACCAGGCAGTTACTACTTGTTCGCACAGCTTAACCGACACAGGCCACCCCCGGGCTAGACCTTCCTGATACAGATCAGCACGGCCTGTATGGCCAGGCTTAATATGTAACCATTCCCGACCATCATCTACAGTGTCAATTTGTTGTAGCCGCGTGAGGCTATCTACCTGTTGGTTGAACTGAGCAGTGATCGAGTTTGAACGATCGTGGCCTTTTACCCAAGCAATGTGCAATGGTCTCTGTCCTCCTATTTCCAACAGTTGCTTCCAACTGTCTGTCTCCCAGATCGGGACTCTATTCACCTGCCAATCATTGGCTGCCCAGTGTCCTAGCCATTCAGTGGCTCCTTTAAAAACAGCATATGAGTCAGTGTAAATGTAAGTAGCTCCATGTTGTGCAGCTAGTAGGACGGCTCTGAGTTCCCCTACTTGTGCCCTACCTTCTCCTGTTTCAATTGCTCTTTCCCCCGTTGCTACTTCCAGTGCTACGGCCTTGTATTTCCACTTGCTGTTCTCACGGTGAGATGACACACCAGTAAACCACACTCCTGTAAGATCACTGCCTGCTTTCAGAGGAGGTGCTTCTTGGATTGGAGATGGTCTGTTTGGTGGGGATTGGAACAATAGGGCACCATCTCTATCCTTCTGGAGCATGGATACTTTGATACTACCTTCAGAGACTGGCATGATATCATTAATGCCTTCTAAATAAGCATACCACTTTCGAACTGTGGGTTTCTGGGCAATGCCAGCTGGCGGTGGTGTCCCTTTACGGACCACATCTAGGAGTCGAAAAGGGCCCCGAACAATCACGCTCTGTTCTCTCCTTATCTGCTCTGCTCGTTGCAATGCTCGCACCAGGGACAGTAAACCCTTCTCCAGGTCTGAATAGCTGCTCTCAGTATCATTAAAGGCGTGAGAGCTAAATTCTAATGGTCTCTCCGGTCCTGCTGGTCCCTTCTGGCATAAATTACAATGGGAACCATGTTCACTGAGCCCCCATTCTACATGGACAGGGTCAGTTGGATGTATGGGGCCAAGTTGTTGGAATAACCTTAGCTCTTTTATTAGCAATTCTAGTGCATTAGTGTGTTGTTCAGTCGACTCCCAGGATTTACCTTTTTTGAGCAAACAATAAAGGGGGCGAGCAATGATGGAAAAGCCAGGGATGTGTTTACGCTAATAACTTAAAGTTCCCAGGACTTGCTGTAACTCCTTCGTGCTGGAAGGATTCTGTCCATGTTCTATTTTTTCAGGGTATCCTGAGGGACAGAAGCAGCTCCCTTAATCCACCAGACCCCCAGGAATTTAACTTCCTGTGCGGGTCCCTGACACTTTGAGTCGGGAATTTCCAATCCCAAATCTGATAATGTTTTTCGGATGTTTTCCATCATGTCTTGTACACTTTCTTGGTTCTCTCCCCTATTAAGATGTCATCAATAATATATTGGTATACTGTACATCCCTGTGAAACAGGAATCTCTGATAGCACTTTAGCCAAAGCATTATGGGCAATAGTGGGGGAATGTTTGTATCCTTGCGGAAAGCGGTTAAAGGTATATTGGACTCCTTTCCATGTGAATGCAAACTGCGCTTTGTCCTGCTCAAGGAGGAGAATCATAAAAAAATATGTCTTTAAAATCTAAGGCAACCCTGCAAGGATGGGCAGCTCCTTTTATCATTGTCACAATTTCCGCGATATTCGGAACAGCAGCGGTCAGAGGTGCAGTGTTGGCGTTTAATTTTCCGTAATCTACTGTGAAACGCCATTGCCTTTTTGGTTTCTTTACTGGCCACACCGGTGAAAAATAAGGCGAGTGAATCCTCTTAATGATGTCCCTTTTTTCTAAATTTGATACCAATCTGGCTGCTCCTGCAACAGCAGTTGCAGGCAGTGGATACTACAGGACAGCAGAGATTTTAGAGGGAGGGAAAAGTATGGAAGTTTCCAATAGACTCAATTTCACTGTGTCTATTACTTTTTCAAATCCTGCAAAACTTCACACTGTGGAGACATCATTAAGAAAAGGCATTAAGAAACCCTCGGACGGCAGGCTTTCGTGACGCCTTCAGCCTCAAAACAACCCTTTCCCACTTGGCGCCGCGCCAGGCACAAAAATGGCCATACGGCTGGAGATGGGTCCCCTGCCAAAAGAGCCAGCAGGTAAAACTATGCCTTGTTCTAAAGCTCTTTGGGAACCGCTTGCGTAGCCCCACAGACCTGGGGGCTGCGGGCTTTCCTACTGCCTTCAGCCTCGACAACACCCTTTCCCACTTGGCGCCGCGCCAGGCACAAAAATGGCCTATGGCTGGAGATGGGTCCCCCGCCCAAAGAGCCAGCAGGGAAAACTATGCCTTGTTCTAAAGCTCTTTGGGAACCGCTTGCGTAGCCGCACAGACGTGGGGGCTGCGGGCTTTCCTGCTGCCTTCAGCCTCAAAGCCACCCTTTCCCACTTTGCGCCGCATCAGGCACAAAAATGGATATACGGCTGGAGATGGGTCCCATGCCCAAAGAGCCAGCAAGGAAAACTATGCCTTGTTCTAAAGCTCTTTGGGAACCGCTTGCGTAGTCCCACAGACCTGGGGGCTGCAGGATTTCCTGCTGCCTTCAGCCTCAAAACCACCCTTTCCCACTACGCAACGCGCCAGGCATAAAAATAGCCATACGACTGGAGATGGGTCCCCCGCCCAAAGAGCCAGCAGGGAAAACTATGCCTTGTTCTAAAGCTCTTTGGGAACCGCTTGCGTAGCCCCACAGACCTTGGGGCTGCGGGCTTTCCTGCTGCCTTCAGCCTCGACAGCACCCTTTCCCACTTGGCGCCGCGCCAGGCACAAAAATGGCCTATGGCTGGAGATGGGTCCCATGCCCTAAGAGCCAGCTGGGAAAACTATGCCTTGTTCTAAAGCTCTTTGGGAACCGCTTGCGTAGCACCACAGACCTGGGGGTTGCGGGCTTTGCTCCTGCCTTCAGCCTCAAAGCCACCCTTTCCCACCTGGCGCCGCGCCAGGCTCAAAAATGGCCATACGGCTGGAGATGGGTCCCCCGCCCAAAGAGCCAGCAGGGAAAACTATGCCTTGTTCTAAAGCTCTTTGGGAACCGCTTGCATAGCCCCACAGACCTGGGGGCTGCGGGCTTTCCTGCTGTCTTCAGCCTCAAAGCAACCCTTTCCCACTTGGCGCCCTATCAAGCACAAAAATGGCCATACGGCTGGAGATGGGTCCCATGCCCAAAGAGCCAGCAGGGAAAACTATGCCTTGTTCTAAAGCTCTTTGGGAACCGCTTGCTTGGCCCCACAGACCTGGGGGCTGCGGGCTTTCCTGCTGCCTTCAGCCTCAAAACCACCCTTTCCCACTTGGCCCCCGGCCAGGCACAAAAATGGCCATACGGCTGGAGATGGGTCCCCCGCCCAAAGAGCCAGCAGGGAAAACTATGCCTTGTTCTAAAGCTCTTTGGGAACCGCTTGCGTAGCCCCACAGACCTGGGGGCTGCAGGCTTTGCTGCTGCCTTCAGCCTCAAAACCACCCTTTCCCACTTGGCGCTGCGCCAGGCACAAAATGGCCATACGGCTGGAGATGGGTCCCCCGCCCAAAGAGCCAGCAGGGAAAATTATGCCTTGTTCTAAAGCTCTTTGGGAACCGCTTGCGTAGCCCCACAGACCTGGGGGCTGCGGGCTTTCCTGCTGCCTTTAGCCTCGACACAACCCTTTCCCACTTGGCGCCGCGCCAGGCACAAAAATGGCCATACGGCTGGAGATGGGTCCCCCTCCCAGAGAGCCAGCAGGGAAAACTATGCCTTGTTCTAAAGCTCTTTGGGAACCGCTTGCGTAGCCCCACAGACCTGGGGGCTGCGGGCTTTCCTGCTGCCTTCAAGCCTCAAAGCCACCCTTTCCACTGGGCGCCGGGCCAGGCACAAAAATGGCCTATGGCTGGAGATGGGTCCCCCGAACAAAGAGCCAGCAGGGAAAACTATGCCTTGTTCTAAAGCTCTTTGGGAACTGCTTGCGTAGCCCCACAGACCTGGGGGCTGCAGGCTTTCCTGCTCCCTTCAGCCTCAAAGCCACCCTTTCCCACTTGGCGCCCTATCAAGCACAAAAATGGCCTATGGCTGGAGATGGGTCCCAGGCGCAAAGAGCCAGCAGGGAAAACTATGCCTTGTTCTAAAGCTCTTTGGGAACCGCTTGCTTGGCCCCACAGACGTGGGGGCTGCGGGCTTTCCTGCTGCCTTCAGCCTCGACACCACCCTTTCCCACTTGGCGCCGCGCCAGGCACAAAAATGGCCATACGGCTGGAGATGGGTCCCCCGCCCAAAGAGCCAGCAGGGAAAACTATGCCTTGTTCTAAAGCTCTTTGGGAACCGCTTGCGTAGCCCCACAGACCTGGAGGCTGCGGGCTTTCCTGCTGCCTTCACCCTCAAAACCACCCTTTCCCACTTGGCACTGCTCCAGGCTCAAAAATGGCCATAGGGCTGGAGATGGGTCCCCCGCCCAGAGAGCCAGCAGGGAAAACTATGCCTTGTTCTAAAGCTCTTTGGGAACCGCTTGCGTAGCCCCACAGACCTGGGGGCTGCGGGCTTTCCTGCTGCCTTCAGATTCAAAGCCAGCCTTTCCCTCTTGGGGCTTCGCCAGGCACAAAAATGGCCATACGGCTGGAGATGGGTCCCCCGCCCAAAGAGCGAGCAGGGAAAACTATGCCTTGTTCTAAAGCTCTTTGGGAACCGCTTGCGTAGCCCCAAAGACCTGGGGGCTGCGGGCTTTCCTGCTGCCTTCAGCCTCGACACCACCCTTTCCCACTTGGCGCCGCGCCAGGCTCAAAAATGGCCATACGGCTGGAGATGGGTCCCCCGCCCTAAGAGCCAGCAGGGAAAACTATGCCTTGTTCTAAAGCTCTTTGGGAACCGCTTGCGTAGCCCCACAGACCTGGGGGCTGCAGGCTTTGCTCCTGCCTTCAGCCTCAAAGCCACCCTTTCCCACCTGGCGCCGCGCCAGGCTCAAAAATGGCCATACGGCTGGAGATGGGTCCCCCGCCCAAAGAGCCAGCAGGGAAAACTATGCCTTGTTCTAAAGCTCTTTGGGAACCGCTTGCGTAACCCCACAGACCTGGGGGCTGCAGGCTTTCCTGCTGTCTTCAGCCTCGACACCACCCTTTCCCACTTGGCGCCCTATCAGGCACAAAAATGGCCATACGGCTGGAGATGGGTCCCCCGCCCAAAGAGCCAGCAGGGAAAACTATGCCTTGTTCTAAAGCTCTTTGGGAACCGCTTGCGTAGCCCCACAGACCTGGGGGCTGCGGGCTTTGCTGCTGCCTTCAGCCTCAAAGCCACCCTTTCCCACTTGGCGTCGCGCTAGCTACAAAAATGGCCTATGGCTGGAGATGGGTCCCATGTCCAAAGAGCCAGCAGGGAAAACTATGCCTTGTTCTAAAGCTCTCTGGGAACCGCTTGCTTGGCCCCACAGACGTGGGGGCTGCGGGCTTTCCGGCTGCCTTCAGCCTCAAAACCACCCTATGCCACTACGCACCGCGCCAGGCACAAAAATGGCCATACGGCTGGAGATGGGTCCCCCACCCAAAGAGCCAGCAGGGAAAACTATGCCTTGTTCTAAAGCTCTTTGGGAACCGCTTGCGTAGCCTCACAGACCTGGGGGCTGCGGGCTTTCCTGCTGCCTTCAGCCTCGACACCACCCTTTCCCACTTGGCGCCGCGCCAGGCACAAAAATGGCCATACGGCTGGAGATGGGTCCCCCACCCAAAGAGCCAGCAGGGAAAACTATGCCTTGTTCTAAAGCTCTTTGGGAACCGCTTGCGTAGCCCCACAGACCTGGGAGCTGCAGGCTTTCCTGCTGTCTTCAGCCTCAAAGCCACCCTTTCCCACTTGGCGCCCTATCAGGCACAAAAATGGCCTATGGGTGGAGATGGGTCCCATGCCCAAAGAGACAGCAGGGAAAACTATGCCTTGTTCTAAAGCTCTTTGGGAACCGCTTGCTTGGCCCCACAGACGTGGGGGCTGCGGGCTTTCCTGCTGTCTTCAGCCTCGACACCACCCTTTCCCACTTGGCGCCCTATCAGGCACAAAAATGGCCATACGGCTGGAGATGTGTCCCCCGCCCAAAGAGCCAGCAGGGAAAACTATGCCTTGTTCTAAAGCTCTTTGGGAACCGCTTGCGTAGCCCCACAGACCTGGGGGCTGCGGGCTTTCCTGCTGCCTTCAGCCTCAAAGCCACCCTTTCCCACTTGGCGCCGGGCCAGGGACAAAAATGGCCATACGGCTGGAGATGGGTCCCATGCCCAAAGAGCCAGCAGGGAAAACTATGCCTTGTTCTAAAGCTCTTTGGGAACCGCTTGCTTGGCCCCACAGACCTGGGGGCTGCAGGCTTTGCTGCTGCCTTCAACCTCGACACCACCCTTACCCACTTGGCGCCGCGCCAGGCACAAAAATGGCCATACGGCTGGAGATGGGTCCCCCGCCCAAAGAGCCAGCAGGGAAAACTATGCCTTGTTCTAAAGCTCTTTGGGAACCGCTTGCGTAGCCCCACAGACCTGGGGGCTGCGGGCTTTCCTGCTGCCTTCAGCGTCAAAACCACCCTTTCCCACTACGCACCGCGCCAGGCACAAAAATGGCCATACGGCTGGAGATGGGTCCCCCGCCCAAAGAGCCAGCAGGGAAAACTATGCCTTGTTCTAAAGCTCTTTGGGAACCGCTTGCTTGGCCCCACAGACGTGGGGGCTGCGGGCTTTCCTGCTGCCTTCAGCCTCAAAACCACCCTATGCCACTACGCACCGCGTCAGGCACAAAAATAGCCATACGGCTGGAGATGGGTCCCCCACCCAAAGAGCCAGCAGGGAAAACTATGCCTTGTTCTAAAGCTCTTTGGGAACCGCTTGCGTAGCCCCACAGACCTGGGGGCTGCAGGCTTTCCTGCTGTCTTCAGCCTCAAAGCCACCCTTTCCCACTTGGCGCCCTATCAGGCACAAAAATGGCCTATGGGTGGAGATGGGTCCCATGCCCAAAGAGCCAGCAGGGAAAACTATGCCTTGTTCTAAAGCTCTTTGGGAACCGCTTGCGTAGCCCCACAGACGTGGGGGCTGCGGGCTTTCCTGCTGCCTTCAGCCTCGATACCACCATTTCCCACTTGGCGCTGCGCCATGCACAAAAATGGCCATACGGCTGGAGATGAGTCCCCCGCCCAAAGAGCCAGCAGGGAAAACTATGCCTTGTTCTAAAGCTCTTTGGGAACCGCTTGCGTAGCCCCACAGACCTGGGGGCTGCGGGCTTTCCTGCTGCCTTTAGCCTCGACACCACCCTTTCCCTCTTGGCGCCGGGCCAGGCACAAAAATGGCCATATGGCTGGAGATGGGTCCCATGCCCAAAGAGCCAGCAGGGAAAACTATGCCTTGTTCTAAAGCTCTTTGGGAACCGCTTGCGTAACCCCACAGACCTGGGGGCTGCAGGCTTTCCTGCTGCCTTTAGCCTCGACACCACCCTTTCCCTCTTGGCGCCGGGCCAGGCACAAAAATGGCCATATGGCTGGAGATGGGTCCCATGCCCAAAGAGCCAGCAGGGGAAACTATGCCTTGTTCTAAAGGTCTCTGGGAACCGCTTGCGTAGCCCCACAGACCTGGGGGCTGCGGGCTTTCCTGCTGCCTTCAGCCTCAAAGCCACCCTTTCCCACTTGGCGCCGCGCCAGGCACAAAAATGGCCATACGGCTGGAGATGGGTCCCATGCCCAAAGAGCCAGCAGGGAAAACTATGCCTTGTTCTAAAGCTCTTTGGGAACCGCTTGCGTAGCCCCACAGACCTGGGGGCTGCAGGCTTTGCTCCTGCCTTCAGCCTCGACACCACCCTTACCCACTTGGCGCCGCGCCAGGCACAAAAATGGCCATACGGCTGGAGATGGGTCCCCCGCCCAAAGAGCCAGCAGGGAAAACTATGCCTTGTTCTAAAGCTCTTTGGGAACCGCTTGCGTAGCCCCTCAGACCTGGGGGCTGCGGGCTTTCCTGCTGCCTTCAGCGTCAAAACCACCCTTTCCCACTACGCACCGCGCCAGGCACAAAAATGGCCATACGGCTGGAGATGGGTCCCCCGCCCAAAGAGCCAGCAGGGAAAACTATGCCTTGTTCTAAAGCTCTTTGGGAACCGCTTGCTTGGCCCCACAGACGTGGGGGCTGCGGGCTCTCCTGCTGCCTTCAGCCTCAAAACCACCCTATGCCACTACGCACCGCGTCAGGCACAAAAATAGCCATACGGCTGGAGATGGGTCCCCCACCCAAAGAGCCAGCAGGGAAAACTATGCCTTGTTCTAAAGCTCTTTGGGAACCGCTTGCGTAGCCCCACAGACCTGGGGGCTGCAGGCTTTCCTGCTGTCTTCAGCCTCAAAGCCACCCTTTCCCACTTGGCGCCCTTTCAGGCACAAAAATGGCCTATGGGTGGAGATGGGTCCCATGCCCAAAGAGCCAGCAGGGAAAACTATGCCTTGTTCTAAAGCTCTTTGGGAACCGCTTGCGTAGCCCCACAGACGTGGGGGCTGCGGGCTTTCCTGCTGCCTTCAGCCTCGATACCACCATTTCCCACTTGGCGCTGCGCCATGCACAAAAATGGCCATATGGCTGGAGATGGGTCCCCCGCCCAAAGAGCCAGCAGGGAAAACTATGCCTTGTTCTAAAGCTCTTTGGGAACCGCTTGCGTAGCCCCACAGACCTGGGGGCTGCGGGCTTTCCTGCTGCCTTTAGCCTCGACACCACCCTTTCCCTCTTGGCGCCGCGCCAGGCACAAAAATGGCCTATGGCTGGAGATGGGTCCCATGCCCAAAGAGCCAGCAGGGAAAACTATGCCTTGTTCTAAAGCTCTTTGGGAACCGCTTGCGTAGCCGCACAGACCTGGGGGCTGCGGGCTTTCCTGCTGCCTTCAGCCTCAAAGCCACCCTTTCCCACTTTGCGCCGCATCAGGCACAAAAATGGATATACGGCTGGAGATGGGTCCCCCGCCCAAAGAGCCAGCAGGGAAAACTATGCCTTGTTCTAAAGCTCTTTGGGAACCGCTTGCGTAGCCCCACAGACCTGGGGGCTGCAGGCTTTCCTGCTGCCTTCAGCCTCAAAACCACCCTTTCCCACTACGCAACGCGCCAGGCATAAAAATAGCCATACGACTGGAGATGGGTCCCCCGCCCAAAGAGCCAGCAGGGAAAACTATGCCTTGTTCTAAAGCTCTTTGGGAACCGCTTGCGTAGCCCCACAGACCTTGGGGCTGCGGGCTTTCCTGCTGCCTTCAGCCTCGACAGCACCCTTTCCCACTTGGCGCCGCGCCAGGCACAAAAATGGCCTATGGCTGGAGATGGGTCCCATGCCCTAAGAGCCAGCTGGGAAAACTATGCCTTGTTCTAAAGCTCTTTGGGAACCGCTTGCATAGCACCACAGACCTGGGGGTTGCGGGCTTTGCTCCTGCCTTCAGCCTCAAAGCCACCCTTTCCCACCTGGCGCCGCGCCAGGCTCAAAAATGGCCATACGGCTGGAGATGGGTCCCCCGCCCAGAGAGCCAGCAGGGAAAACTATGCCTTGTTCTAAAGCTCTTTGGGAACCGCTTGCATAGCCCCACAGACCTGGGGGCTGCGGGCTTTCCTGCTGTCTTCAGCCTCAAAGCAACCCTTTCCCACTTGGCGCCCTATCAAGCACAAAAATGGCCTATGGCTGGAGATGGGTCCCATGCCCAAAGAGTCAGCAGGGAAAACTATGCCTTGTTCTAAAGCTCTTTGGGAACCGCTTGCTTGGCCCCACAGACCTGGGGGCTGCGGGCTTTCCTGCTGCCTTCAGCCTCAAAACCACCCTTTCCCACTTGGCGCTGCGCCAGGCACAAAAATGGCCATACGGCTGGAGATGGGTCCCCCGCCCAAAGAGCCAGCAGGGAAAATTATGCCTTGTTCTAAAGCTCTTTGGGAACCGCTTGCGTAGCCCCACAGACCTGGGGGCTGCGGGCTTTCCTGCTGCCTTCAAGCCTCAAAGCCACCCTTTCCACTGGGCGCCGGGCCAGGCACAAAAATGGCCTATGGCTGGAGATGGGTCCCCCGAACAAAGAGCCAGCAGGGAAAACTATGCCTTGTTCTAAAGCTCTTTGGGAACTGCTTGCGTAGCCCCACAGACCTGGGGGCTGCAGGCTTTCCTGCTGCCTTCAGCCTCAAAGCCACCCTTTCCCACTTGGCGCCCTATCAAGCACAGAAATGGCCTATGGCTGGAGATGGGTCCCAGGCCCAAAGAGCCAGCAGGGAAAACTATGCCTTGTTCTAAAGCTCTTTGTGAACCGCTTGCTTGGCCCCACAGACGTGGGGGCTGCGGGCTTTCCTGCTGCCTTCAGCCTCGACACCACCCTTTCCCACTTGGCGCCGCGCCAGGCACGAAAATGGCCATACGGCTGGAGATGGGTCCCCCGCCCAAAGAGCCAGCAGGGAAAACTATGCCTTGTTCTAAAGCTCTTTGGGAACCGCTTGCGTAGCCCCACAGACCTGGGGGCTGCGGGCTTTCCTGCTACCTTCACCCTCAAAACCACCCTTTCCCACTTGGCACTGCTCCAGGCTCAAAAATGGCCATACGGCTGCAGATGGGTCCCCCGCCCAGAGAGCCAGCAGGGAAAACTATGCCTTGTTCTAAAGCTCTTTGGGAACCGCTTGCGTAGCCCCACAGACCTGGGGGCTGCGGGCTTTCCTGCTGCCTTAGGCTCGACACCACCCTTTCCCTCTTGGCGCCGCGCCAGGCACAAAAATGGCCGTACGGCTGGAGATGGGTCCCCTGCCCAAGGAGCCAGCAGGGAAAACTATGCCTTGTTCTAAAGCTCTTTGGGAACCGCTTGCGTAGCCCCAAAGACCTGGGGGCTGCGGGCTTTCCTGCTGCCTTCAGCCTCAAAGCCACCCTTTCCCACTTGGCGCCGCGCCAGGCTCAAAAATGGCCATACGGCTGGAGATGGGTCCCCCGCCCTAAGAGCCAGCAGGGAAAACTATGCCTTGTTCTAAAGCTCTTTGGGAACCGCTTGCGTAGCCCCACAGACCTGGGGGCTGCAGGCTTTGCTCCTGCCTTCACCCTCAAAGCCACCCTTTCCCACCTGGCGCCGCGCCAGGCTCAAAAATGGCCATACGGCTGGAGATGGGTCCCCCGCCCAAAGAGCCAGCAGGGAAAACTATGCCTTGTTCTAAAGCTCTTTGGGAACCGCTTGCGTAGCCCCACAGACCTGGGGGCTGCAGGCTTTCCTGCTGTCTTCAGCCTCGACACCACCCTTTCCCACTTGGCGCCCTATCAGGCACAAAAATGGCCATACGGCTGGAGATGGGTCCCCCGCCCAAAGAGCCAGCAGGGAAAACTATGCCTTGTTCTAAAGCTCTTTGGGAACCGCTTGCGTAGCCCCACAGACCTGGGGGCTGCAGTCTTTGCTGCTGCCTTCAGCCTCAAAGCCACCCTTTCCCACTTGGCGCCGCGCCAGGCACAAAAATGGCCTATGGCTGGAGATGGGTCCCATGCCCAAAGAGCCATCAGGGAAAACTATGCCTTGTTCTAAAGCTCTTTGGGAACCGCTTGCTTGGCCCCACAGACCTGGGGGCTGCGGTCTTTCCTGCTGCCTTCAGCCTCAAAACCACCCTTTCCCACTACGCACCGCGCCAGGCACAAAAATGGCCATATGGCTGGAGATGGGTCCCCCGCCCAAAGAGCCAGCAGGGAAAACTATGCCTTGTTCTAAAGCTCTCTGGGAACCGCTTGCTTGGGCCCACAGACGTGGGGGCTGCGGGCTTTCCTGCTGCCTTCAGCCTCAAAACCACCCTATGCCACTACGCACCGCGCCAGGCACAAAAATAGCCATACGTCTGGAGATGGGTCCCCCGAACAAAGAGCCAGCAGGGAAAACTATGCCTTGTTCTAAAGCTCTTTGGGAACCGCTTGCGTAGCCCCACAGACCTGGGGGCTGCGGGCTTTCCTGCTGCCTTCAGCCTCGACACCACCCTTTCCCACTTGGCGCCGCGCCAGGCACAAAAATGGCCATACGGCTGGAGATGGGTCCCCCGCCCAAAGAGCCAGCAGGGAAAACTATGCCTTGTTCTAAAGCTCTTTGTGAACCGCTTGCATAGCCCCACAGACCTGGGAGCTGCAGGCTTTCCTGCTGCCTTCAGCCTCAAAGCCACCCTTTCCCACTTGGCGCCCTATCAGGCACAAAAATGGCCTATGGGTGGAGATGGGTCCCATGCCCAAAGAGCCAGCAGGGAAAACTCTGCCTTGTTCTAAAGCTCTTTGGGAACCGCTTGCTTGGCCCCACAGATGTGGGGGCTGCGGGCTTTCCTGCTGCCTTCAGCCTCAAAGCCACCCTTTCACACTTGGCGCCGCGCCAGGCACAAAAATGGCCATACGGCTGGAGATGGGTCCCATGCCCAAAGAGCCAGCAGGGAAAACTATGCCTTGTTCTAAAGCTCTTTGGGAACCGCTTGCATAGCCCCACAGACCTGGGGGCTGCAGACTTTCCTGCTGCCTTCAGCCTCGACACCACCCTTTCCCACTTGGCGCCGCGCCAGGCAGAAAAATGGCCATACGGCTGGAGATGGGTCCCACGCCCAAGGAGTCAGCAGGGAAAACTATGCCTTGTTCTAAAGCTCTTTGGGAACCGCTTGCGTAGCCCCACAGACGTGGGGGCTGCGGGCTTTCCTGCTGCCTTCAGACTCAAAGCCACGCTTTCCAACTTGGCGCCGCGCCAGGCACAAAAATGGCCATATGGCTGGAGATGGGTCCCCCGCGCAAAGAGCCTGCAGGGAAAGCTTTGTCTACAGTCAGTCAAGGTCGACGTACTCAACACTGATAAGAAAGATCACATGTGTTCTTGTGCTGAGGGATATCAAGTGGAAATCCTTCTCGCGGAGTGATCAAGCGATTTAAACTTTTCATCATAATCCAAAGTCTAACATGCAAAACAATTGTCTAAGCAAAGCACAATACAGTGAGTATTAGTAAAACAACAACAGAGTGAAGCATCTTGTTATAAAGTCCTGTAACTGTCGGTGACCATCCAAAAAGAGGATCTCCCCATCTATGTCCTTCGCCTCTCTTCACTCTTTCCAACGCTTTGTGTATTTCTTCAACCTGATGATGGACGGTAATCAAAGTTGTCTGTCTATTTTCTTGGGCCTCTTTCAAGAGTCGCTTCAATTCATTGTGTTTTAGCAGCTTCTTCACCAGGGAGAGATTCATTCCGATAGGGGTAGGCAACAATCTCGAATCAACGTATAATTAGGTTGTAGCAATTGAAAAGACGTAACAGGAGCTTAATAATTGAAGTCGCATCCCGTAACTTTGTGTTAGTAAAGTTCAAACACAAAGATTTGAGTGATTACTATGTCATCTCTGAATACAAGACTACAGGGAGACCTCATGCTAACGCACCCTTTCCCAATATAGTCAAGCACAGTCTCTGGGGTTTCATCGGGATGTGTCTCAAAGTGACAAACATTCTGGTTGGTGTCAAGACAAAGGTCTTGTGCTTTGAGAGTATTACTCTCACAAAAGAATCCTTGTTGGTCTCGTGAAACGCATGCGTCAACATCAGCAGTTTGCCATTTAGTCTCATTTTGTCGTGCCCAACCTCTGTGCTGTGTTGGATAGAGTAGAGCTCCTTGGTGATTCAACCCCAGTGCGATGATTGGGTATGTGGTGTATACGGAGGCATTGCGTATCGTTAAGACAAAAGCTGTGGCTTTGCTCTCAGTGGGATCGTAGGTGAAATTAACCAGATACCACCTGGACTGAAATTTTTTCTCAAATTCAATTGCGTTATCCCATATTACTTTTCGAATTTCGGTGGGCAAGGTGCCTTCTTTACCTTCCCTTATGATTGCGGCTGTCATAGATTGCATCCACAATTGGGCTTGGATACAACTAAGAGCCAAGGAAACATTGCTTTGAGTTGTACCAAGTGCATCTGTGATCAGCTGATGGTCTTTTTCACCCGTTTCTTCCCATTGAGGCAATATATTCGATAAAAGCCGTTGGTGGTTTCCCAATGCTAATAGAGAGGACTGTAGGGGATGTCTTAATTTGTCCAGATCAGTAGCGGTTGTGACTAGTTTGTTGGCAAGTATCTCAGCATCTATACTATTCAAGACTCCCAGGCCTGTTCCTAAGATACCAGTCGCATCCCTCTTCCGTCCGTGTGAAGTGGCAAGAGTTCGTTTGCGTAACCATGCTGACCATTCTGCATAAGATGTACTCAGGAATGGTGAGCAGGTGGGTTTGATCGCAGAGATTTTAATCTGCATTGACAATTCTGCTCGTTTGAGGGAATATGTGGGATTAAACAGTACCTGTTGTTGACCTGTGTGTGTTTAATAACGTAAGGGCCAATGTTGAAAATGTAAGGAGTTAGTCTAATGGAGGGCTTAGAAAAGAGAGAGGTGGTTTTTTTTTTTTTCTCTTAGAAGAGAGAGCCTTTGAGAGTTTGTGGGGTGTAGGTTCTGGATTCATTTCAGCAAGTTCAGGTGTATTTGAGTCAATCATAAATTCAAATAACAATTCTGTGCCCTTGTAGCCCCAAATACAGTACACTACTGTAGGTTTGATGAAAGTGAAATTGTGCCAGCAATCTGAATTTGGCTCCATAATTTTGTAACAATCAGTGTTGTATTTGTCCGCTTTGGTAGAGTCTACATAGATGGTTTTAATTACAGTTGGCCTGTGGTGATTAGACCCGTTGATAAATCGGCAACCAATGTGTGTTCTTGTGGAATAATTACTAAATTGGCCAAGAATACAAAAATACAGCATTGTTCACACATTAAGGAAAGTCATAAAATCAAGAGGCTTCTGAGGTAGAATACAGCCGCAGCTAGCACACGAAGAATGCAACAGCTGTGATTCCCTGTACAAGGTTGTTTGCGAAACTACACGAGGGATGGAACGGAACGCGCTTGTTCCGTGGCCTTCCCTTGTGACGAATAGCAGATATGGGGACGAGATGGTACTACGGAACTGATAAGCGGCTTACACGCCACCCGAGCCAACATTTCGTCAAATGTTGATGAAATGCTGTCCTTTTGTGCGAACTTTGCTCACCACAATGTACCAAAACACACCTCCATCCCGGAGGCTATCCGCCCCCGAGGTGTGAACACTCCTCCTTGAGTACATTAATCATAATAAAAGTACATATGACTAAAGTCACTCAAACTCCACTTTGAAGTTAAAAAAATAATATAAAAATAGCCCAAGAGAGGGGGAATGTCTGGGAAGACACCATCGCGAAGAATCCCACCGCTGTTTTCTGGGATCAGTCGACGGGCTGAGCCTTTCTTCCCCCTCATAAGGACGCCTTTGGGTAAGACTTTGATTACACCGAGTGCTTTCTCGGGGACTCTAGAAATTTCTCTAGAGAATCTCTACCCTACATTTATAGCCAGGCTGTATCGTTTATAATTTTGTCACGCGTTTGTCTATTTAACAATGTCTTTATTTGCACGTGCTTTGCAGACAGTGTATTTATCACCGGCAATCCTAAAGAACCTGTATATCTGTTGTTTAAATAAACTGCACTGTTTCAGTAGCTAGTCGTTTCGCTTTCTCACTGAACGCGACCAAAACTTGAGAGAGGCCGTGCTGGTTCAGGAGCACGACTAGACTGAAGGTGCAGCCCACTATTAGTGTCTCCAAATCGTAATAGTTTAACACATAGTAAACGCGATTGGGCTGATAGTGCTGAATTGGGCATCACTCAGAATTGAAACCCAGCCGCACCTGGCCTCCCACCTCGGTGAGGAGTGTTAGAACGCAAGGGGGTTTATCTTCTGCCAAAACCGCTTGGCCCCGTTTCACGCAACAGAATTTGGCGTAGTCGGCAGGATTGCCATGGATAAACTGCTGCAAAAATATGATTGTGCCCCTTCCCAGGCTGGGAAGGAGTGGGCCCAAAAATTTTGGAAGGATGAAGAGAAAGTGGTGGAACGTATTGAAGAGCGTCGGGTTTCACAGAAGCTCAGAGCGGGGAAAGGCAAGGGTGTGATTTGTGCTGTGTTAGGCGCCTGTTTATCTTGTGCACAACAAGAAGCTAGAGAAACCCCCGCTCCTAATCTGATTTCAGCTGTAGAATATGCAACCCTGAAATCGGAGAATGAGGTGCTGAAGTCATCATTAGCCTTGCAAAAGGAGACAGGAGAAAGATTAAGAACTCAAGTCGATAAGCTTGTGAGTGAGAATGAATGTTTAGGAAACCGGAATGCTCAACTTGGGAGTGAAAATCGCCAACTTAAAATGTTATTGAAAGGGTGACCGGGCTCTTAGATAAAATGCAGCCCTCGACCCAGGTCCAACAGATTCGTAAGTTAATGTGTTATCCAAATTCCGGAACCCAGACCGGAGATTTTTTTGTCTAATAGTGAGGATGACGAAGAAGATGAGGAGGAAAGGACTTTTACTTTGAAATCCCAAGTTTTTCCTTTACGTCCTCTGGTTAAAACTGAAACTGCAGTTGATGATGGTGATGAAATTCACACCACTGTGCGTACCGTTCCATGGACACCAACCGAGTTAACAAAAATAAGGGAGAAATATTCGAGGCGACCAGAAGAGTCAGCTGTTGAGTACGTGTGGCGAGTTTCTTCTGAAGGGGGGGGCAGAATTATGCTGAGTGAGGAAGAAGCAGGAGACTCTTGGGGACCAGGAGTGTTTTTAACCACTATGCCTGGGGATCATAATTATTCCCTAACCGCTCGAGCAGCCTATTGGGCAAGGGGTATGGATCCGCGAGAGAGGGGGGAGCCGTTAGAGATTAGAGCTACAGGCTACTCTGATCTGTTTGCGGCTGTACGGAAAGCAGCTTGTCTGCAAGCCATGTATGACAGAGAGGAATTTCGGAAATCCCCAATGTCAGCCCCTATCGACCCGGATCGATTAGCCCCTCTCATCCGTGGTCTTCCCGGTTGCCTGAAACCGTTCCTTGTTCGCACTCAAGATCGTATACGGGATGCTCGGGGTGCTCATGGGCGGGGCCGTCGTCACTACATGCCCACCTGGAATGTACAGGAAATAGATCAATATGGGCGCCGAATGGGCTGGGCCAGCCAAACTAGTGAGAAATCCTCCGAACACCCGCGAAAGGTTCGCCAAGTCCAAACTCACACTCAAAACCCTAAATCAGAGGGAAGGTTTAAGCCTGATAAGGACCGGAATGAGTTGTGGCGTAAAGCCCTACAATTAGGGGTGCCCCGACAATTCTTGCACGGTGACCCTACGGGAGATCTCCGTACGCTAGTCCAATCTCTACCTAGAAAGAATAATGCGGCTGGGGAGAAAAGTCTAACCAGAGAATCCCCAAGCCGTGAGAAAACTGTGCCTTCTGCACCGGAACATAACTTGATTGATTTGACAGAGTCCCAGCCACAACACTCCTATCCCCGGGGAGGGCACTGAGCAACCCTGTCGGGCAGGTACTAGCAATCCAATGGCGCTCTCATAAAGACTCCGAACCTGTTATTGTCATTCCTGTTGGACCCCGGAAGATATTGGTAAATTTTATTATTGATACCGGAGCCCAAATGTCTGCAATCACTAACGAAACAGCACAACTTCTAGGTATAAATCCCACCCGACGCAGAGTCAACTTCACAGGAATTGATGGTGTGGTAAAAACATGGCACACTGCAAAAATTAACCTCTGGTTGCCGGGAGAGCAGCGAATGACTAGGGCAGAAGTGTTAGTGGGTGCCTCACGTAGACCCGACTCAAAGTGTCAGGGACCCGCACAGGAAGTTAAATTCCTGGGGGTCTGGTGGATTAAGGGAGCTGCTTCTGTCCCTCAGGATACCCTGAAAAAATAGAACATGGACAGAATCCTTCCAGCACGAAGGAGTTACAGCAGGTCCTGGGAACTTTAAGTTATTGGTGTAAACACATCCCTGGCTTTTCCATCATTGCTCGCCCCCTTCATAGCTTGGCAAAAAAGGGTAAATCCTGGGTGTGGACTGAACAACACACTAATGCTCTGCAATTACTAATAAAGGAGCTAAGGTTATTCCAACAACTTGGCCCCATACATCCAACTGACCCTGTCCATGTAGAATGGGGGCTCAGTGAACATGGTTCCCGTTGTAATTTATGCCAGAAGGGACCAGCAGGACCGGAGAGACCATTAGAATTTTGCTCCCACTCCTTCAATGATACTGAATGCAGCTATTCAGACCTGGAGAAGGGTTTACTGTCCCTGGTGCGAGTGTTGCAACGAGCAGAGCAGATAAGAAGAGAACAGAGTGTGATCTTTCCTGGGACCTTTTCGCCTCCCAGATGTGGTCCTTAAAGGGACACCACCACCAGCTGGCATTGCCCAGAGACCTACAGTTCGAAAGTGGTATGCTTATTTAGAAGGCATTAATGAAATCAAGCCAGTCTCTGAAGGCAGTGTTAAAGTATCCAAGGCTACTTCACAAGGATACCAAAGGATATAGATGGTGCCCTATTGTTCCAATCCCCACCAAACAGACCATCTCCGATCCAAGAAGCACCTCCTTTGAGGGACAGCAGTGATCTTAGAGGAGTGTGGTTTACTGGTGCGTCATCTCACCGTTAAAAAAATAAGTGCAAATATAAGGCCGTAGCACTGGAAGTAACAACGGGAGAAAGAGCAATTGAAATAGGGGAGGGTAGGGGAACTCAGAGCTGTCCTACTAGCTGCACAACATGGAGCTACTTACATTTACACTGACTCATATGCTGTTCTTAAAGGAGCCACTGAATGGCTAGGACACTGGGCAGCCAACGATTGGCAGGTGAATAGAGTCCCAGTTTGGGAGACAGATAATTGGAAGCAACTGTTGGAAATAGGAGGACAGAGACCATTGCACATTGCTTGGGTAAAAGGCCACGATCGTTCAAACTCGATCACTGCTCAGTTCAACCAACAGGTAGATGGCCTCACGCGGCTGCAACAAATTGACATTGTAGATGATGGTCGGGAATGGGAACGCTTACTTGAATCGTTACATGTTAAACGTGGCCGCACAGGCCGTCCTGACCTGTATCGGGAAGGTGGGTGGCTTGTGTCAGTTAAGCTGTGCGAACAAATAGTAACTGCCTGTTCACAATGTCGCCTACGACTCAGCAAAGATCATCCGAGTAAGGCGCCTCCCTTACACATGCGGGACAAGAAAGCGTTGTGGCATTCATGGCAGCTTGATTATATTGGGCCCTTGAGATCATCAGGTGGGAAAAGATATGTCCTGGTAGGAGTGGAGATTATCTCCAGCCTCAGTATGGCCAGCAGTTTCAAACCAGCTACGAGGGACAACACAGTGAAAGGCCTAACAGGGTGGTTCAGCACACTTCCCCTTCCCGACGAAATCCAGAGTGATAACGTTTCACACTTTACGGCTTCGGTGGTACAAGATTGGGCCAAGGAAGAAGGGATTCGATGGGTATTTCATACTCCCTGTTATCCCCAGGCTAATGGCATTGTTGAACGCACCAATAGATTGGTTAAGCGTTTTGCAAAAAGTCATGAACCTGGTTGGCATTTGCGATTGGATGATGCCATCTATCAACTAAATAACAAATGGAGTGGAGACGGCTGTCCTAAAATGAAAGCTTTCTGTGTACCTGCCAATATTATCTCGCCAAAGGCTGCCAATGAACCGGGAAAATACCCCGGAAGATTTCACCCTGGACTACCTGTGCTAGTGAAAATGCCTCAAAATGGGACGGTGCCAATGGTGCTAGCTACTCCCAAAAATCCCTATGCATGGGAAGCCAAGGATTGTTCAGGGAAGATACACCGGATCAGCACCCGGTGGACCGCACCTTCTTTTTAACCCCGTCGGTCGAATAAGACCGAGCAGATTTTCTTTTCCTTTATGTCTTACAGGAACCTTGGATGAGCTGTACAGACGGATTGGCCTACGCTACCTTTGAATGTCTCCAGGGAATCCTGACATTGAACCTGGCAATAATACTACTTTTATGATGTATGGCTATTTGGAGGCCCAAATTCTAAAATGACGAATTGGCAGATGGAATTGATGCTATTCAGTTTCACCTTTTTATTCCCTGTTGTTTGTAGTCAAAGAGACCCAGAGTGGCCATGGTCTCAAGCCTTTCTCGTCTATAATACAAGACTACAGGGAGACCTCATGCTAACGCACCCTTTCCCAATATAGTCAAGCACAGTCTCTGGGGTTTCATCGGGATGTGTCTCAAAGTGACAAGCATTCTGGTTGGTGTCAAGACAAAGGTCTTGTGCTTTGAGAGTATTACTCTCACAAATGAATCCTTGTTGGTCTCGTGAAACGCATGCGTCAACATCAGCAGTTTGCCATTTAGTCTCATTTTGTCGTGCCCAACCTCTGTGCTGTGTTGGATAGAGTAGAGCTCCTTGATGATTCAACCCCAGTGCGATGATTGGGTATATGGTGGATACTGAGGCATTGCGTATCGTTAAGACAAAAGCTGTGGCTTTGCTCTCAGTGGGATCGTAGGTGAAATTAACCAGATACCACCTGGACTGAAATTTTTTCTCAAATTCAATTGCGTTATCCCATATTACTTTTCGAATTTCGGTGGGCAAGGTGCCTTCTTCACCTTCCCTTATGATTTATGAGTTTTTGCAAAACGCTTAACCAATCCGTTGGTGCATTCAACAATGCCATTAGCCTGAGGATAATAGGGAGTATGAAATACCCATCGAATCCCTTCTTCTTTGGCCCAATCTTGTACCACTGTAGCGGTAAAGTGTGAACCGTTATCACTTTGGATTTCCTCGGGAAGGGGAAGTGTGCTGAACCACCCTTTTAGGCCTTTCACTGTGTTGTCCCCAGCAGCTGATTTGAAGCCAGTGGCCATACTGAGGCTGGAGATAATCTCCACTCCGACTAGGACATATCTTTTCCCACCTGATGATCTCAAGGGCCCAATATAATCAATCTGCCATGAATGCCACAACATTTTCTTGTCCCGCATGTGTAAGGGAGGCGCCTTACTCGGATGATCTTTGCTGAGTCGTAGGCGACATTGTGACCAGGCAGTTACTACTTGTTCGCACAGCTTAACCGACACAGGCCACCCCCGGGCTAGACCTTCCTGATACAGATCAGCACGGCCTGTATGGCCAGGCTTAATATGTAACCATTCCCGACCATCATCTACAGTGTCAATTTGTTGTAGCCGCGTGAGGCTATCTACCTGTTGGTTGAACTGAGCAGTGATCGAGTTTGAACGATCGTGGCCTTTTACCCAAGCAATGTGCAATGGTCTCTGTCCTCCTATTTCCAACAGTTGCTTCCAACTGTCTGTCTCCCAGATCGGGACTCTATTCACCTGCCAATCATTGGCTGCCCAGTGTCCTAGCCATTCAGTGGCTCCTTTAAAAACAGCATATGAGTCAGTGTAAATGTAAGTAGCTCCATGTTGTGCAGCTAGTAGGACGGCTCTGAGTTCCCCTACTTGTGCCCTACCTTCTCCTGTTTCAATTGCTCTTTCCCCCATTGCTACTTCCAGTGCTACGGCCTTGTATTTCCACTTACTGTTCTCACGGTGAGATGACACACCAGTAAACCACACTCCTGTAAGATCACTGCCTGCTTTCAGAGGAGGTGCTTCTTGGATTGGAGATGGTCTGTTTGGTGGGGATTGGAACAATAGGGCACCATCTCTATCCTTCTGGAGCATGGATACTTTGATACTACCTTCAGAGACTGGCATGATATCATTAATGCCTTCTAAATAAGCATACCACTTTCGAACTGTGGGTTTCTGGGCAATGCCAGCTGGCGGTGCTGTCCCTTTACGGACCACATCTAGGAGTCGAAAAGGGCCCCGAACAATCACGCTCTGTTCTCTCCTTATCTGCTCTGCTCGTTGCAATGCTCGCACCAGGGACAGTAAACCCTTCTCCAGGTCTGAATAGCTGCTCTCAGTATCATTAAAGGCGTGAGAGCTAAATTCTAATGGTCTCTCCGGTCCTGCTGGTCCCTTCTGGCATAAATTACAATGGGAACCATGTTCACTGAGCCCCCATTCTACATGGACAGGGTCAGTTGGATGTATGGGGCCAAGTTGTTGGAATAACCTTAGCTCTTTTATTAGCAATTCTAGTGCATTAGTGTGTTGTTCAGTCGACTCCCAGGATTTACCTTTTTTGAGCAAACAATAAAGGGGGCGAGCAATGATGGAAAAGCCAGGGATGTGTTTACGCTAATAACTTAAAGTTCCCAGGACTTGCTGTAACTCCTTCGTGCTGGAAGGATTCTGTCCATGTTCTATTTTTTCAGGGTATCCTGAGGGACAGAAGCAGCTCCCTTAATCCACCAGACCCCCAGGAATTTAACTTCCTGTGCGGGTCCCTGACACTTTGAGTCGGGAATTTCCAATCCCAAATCTGATAATGTTTTTCGGATGTTTTCCATCATGTCTTGTACACTTTCTTGGTTCTCTCCCCTATTAAGATGTCATCAATAATATATTGGTATACTGTACATCCCTGTGAAACAGGAATCTCTGATAGCACTTTAGCCAAAGCATTATGGGCAATAGTGGGGGAATGTTTGTATCCTTGCGGAAAGCGGTTAAAGGTATATTGGACTCCTTTCCATGTGAATGCAAACTGCGCTTTGTCCTGCTCAAGGAGGAGAATCATAAAAAAATATGTCTTTAAAATCTAAGGCAACCCTGCAAGGATGGGCAGCTCCTTTTATCATTGTCACAATTTCCGCGATATTCGGAACAGCAGCGGTCAGAGGTGCAGTGTTGGCGTTTAATTTTCCGTAATCTACTGTGAAACGCCATTGCCTTTTTGGTTTCTTTACTGGCCACACCGGTGAAAAATAAGGCGAGTGAATCCTCTTAATGATGTCCCTTTTTTCTAAATTTGATACCAATCTGGCTGCTCCTGCAACAGCAGTTGCAGGCAGTGGATACTACAGGACAGCAGAGATTTTAGAGGGAGGGAAAAGTATGGAAGTTTCCAATAGACTCAATTTCACTGTGTCTATTACTTTTTCAAATCCTGCAAAACTTCACACTGTGGAGACATCATTAAGAAAAGGCATTAAGAAACCCTCGGACGGCAGGCTTTCGTGACGCCTTCAGCCTCAAAACAACCCTTTCCCACTTGGCGCCGCGCCAGGCACAAAAATGGCCATACGGCTGGAGATGGGTCCCCTGCCAAAAGAGCCAGCAGGTAAAATTATGCCTTGTTCTAAAGCTCTTTGGGAACCGCTTGCGTAGCCCCACAGACCTGGGGGCTGCGGGCTTTCCTACTGCCTTCAGCCTCGACAACACCCTTTCCCACTTGGCGCCGCGCCAGGCACAAAAATGGCCTATGGCTGGAGATGGGTCCCCCGCCCAAAGAGCCAGCAGGGAAAACTATGCCTTGTTCTAAAGCTCTTTGGGAACCGCTTGCGTAGCCGCACAGACGTGGGGGCTGCGGGCTTTCCTGCTGCCTTCAGCCTCAAAGCCACCCTTTCCCACTTTGCGCCGCATCAGGCACAAAAATGGATATACGGCTGGAGATGGGTCCCATGCCCAAAGAGCCAGCAAGGAAAACTATGCCTTGTTCTAAAGCTCTTTGGGAACCGCTTGCGTAGTCCCACAGACCTGGGGGCTGCAGGCTTTCCTGCTGCCTTCAGCCTCAAAACCACCCTTTCCCACTACGCAACGCGCCAGGCATAAAAATAGCCATACGACTGGAGATGGGTCCCCCGCCCAAAGAGCCAGCAGGGAAAACTATGCCTTGTTCTAAAGCTCTTTGGGAACCGCTTGCGTAGCCCCACAGACCTTGGGGCTGCGGGCTTTCCTGCTGCCTTCAGCCTCGACAGCACCCTTTCCCACTTGGCGCCGCGCCAGGCACAAAAATGGCCTATGGCTGGAGATGGGTCCCATGCCCTAAGAGCCAGCTGGGAAAACTATGCCTTGTTCTAAAGCTCTTTGGGAACCGCTTGCGTAGCACCACAGACCTGGGGGTTGCGGGCTTTGCTCCTGCCTTCAGCCTCAAAGCCACCCTTTCCCACCTGGCGCCGCGCCAGGCTCAAAAATGGCCATACGGCTGGAGATGGGTCCCCCGCCCAAAGAGCCAGCAGGGAAAACTATGCCTTGTTCTAAAGCTCTTTGGGAACCGCTTGCATAGCCCCACAGACCTGGGGGCTGCGGGCTTTCCTGCTGTCTTCAGCCTCAAAGCAACCCTTTCCCACTTGGCGCCCTATCAAGCACAAAAATGGCCATACGGCTGGAGATGGGTCCCATGCCCAAAGAGCCAGCAGGGAAAACTATGCCTTGTTCTAAAGCTCTTTGGGAACCGCTTGCTTGGCCCCACAGACCTGGGGGCTGCGGGCTTTCCTGCTGCCTTCAGCCTCAAAACCACCCTTTCCCACTTGGCCCCCGGCCAGGCACAAAAATGGCCATACGGCTGGAGATGGGTCCCCCGCCCAAAGAGCCAGCAGGGAAAACTATGCCTTGTTCTAAAGCTCTTTGGGAACCGCTTGCGTAGCCCCACAGACCTGGGGGCTGCAGGCTTTGCTGCTGCCTTCAGCCTCAAAACCACCCTTTCCCACTTGGCGCTGCGCCAGGCACAAAAATGGCCATACGGCTGGAGATGGGTCCCCCGCCCAAAGAGCCAGCAGGGAAAATTATGCCTTGTTCTAAAGCTCTTTGGGAACCGCTTGCGTAGCCCCACAGACCTGGGGGCTGCAGGCTTTCCTGCTGCCTTTAGCCTCGACACAACCCTTTCCCACTTGGCGCCGCGCCAGGCACAAAAATGGCCATACGGCTGGAGATGGGTCCCCCTCCCAGAGAGCCAGCAGGGAAAACTATGCCTTGTTCTAAAGCTCTTTGGGAACCGCTTGCGTAGCCCCACAGACCTGGGGGCTGCGGGCTTTCCTGCTGCCTTCAAGCCTCAAAGCCACCCTTTCCACTGGGCGCCGGGCCAGGCACAAAAATGGCCTATGGCTGGAGATGGGTCCCCCGAACAAAGAGCCAGCAGGGAAAACTATGCCTTGTTCTAAAGCTCTTTGGGAACTGCTTGCGTAGCCCCACAGACCTGGGGGCTGCAGGCTTTCCTGCTGCCTTCAGCCTCAAAGCCACCCTTTCCCACTTGGCGCCCTATCAAGCACAAAAATGGCCTATGGCTGGAGATGGGTCCCAGGCCCAAAGAGCCAGCAGGGAAAACTATGCCTTGTTCTAAAGCTCTTTGGGAACCGCTTGCTTGGCCCCACAGACGTGGGGGCTGCGGGCTTTCCTGCTGCCTTCAGCCTCGACACCACCCTTTCCCACTTGGCGCCGCGCCAGGCACAAAAATGGCCATACGGCTGGAGATGGGTCCCCCGCCCAAAGAGCCAGCAGGGAAAACTATGCCTTGTTCTAAAGCTCTTTGGGAACCGCTTGCGTAGCCCCACAGACCTGGAGGCTGCGGGCTTTCCTGCTGCCTTCACACTCAAAACCACCCTTTCCCACTTGGCACTGCTCCAGGCTCAAAAATGGCCATAGGGCTGGAGATGGGTCCCCCGCCCAGAGAGCCAGCAGGGAAAACTATGCCTTGTTCTAAAGCTCTTTGGGAACCGCTTGCGTAGCCCCACAGACCTGGGGGCTGCGGGCTTTCCTGCTGCCTTCAGATTCAAAGCCAGCCTTTCCCTCTTGGGGCTTCGCCAGGCACAAAAATGGCCATACGGCTGGAGATGGGTCCCATGTCCAAAGAGCCAGCAGGGAAAACTATGCCTTGTTCTAAAGCTCTCTGGGAACCGCTTGCTTGGCCCCACAGACGTGGGGGCTGCGGGCTTTCCGGCTGCCTTCAGCCTCAAAACCACCCTATGCCACTACGCACCGCGCCAGGCACAAAAATGGCCATACGGCTGGAGATGGGTCCCCCACCCAAAGAGCCAGCAGGGAAAACTATGCCTTGTTCTAAAGCTCTTTGGGAACCGCTTGCGTAGCCTCACAGACCTGGGGGCTGCGGGCTTTCCTGCTGCCTTCAGCCTCGACACCACCCTTTCCCACTTGGCGCCGCGCCAGGCACAAAAATTGCCATACGGCTGGAGATGGGTCCCCCACCCAAAGAGCCAGCAGGGAAAACTATGCCTTGTTCTAAAGCTCTTTGGGAACCGCTTGCGTAGCCCCACAGACCTGGGAGCTGCAGGCTTTCCTGCTGTCTTCAGCCTCAAAGCCACCCTTTCCCACTTGGCGCCCTATCAGGCACAAAAATGGCCTATGGGTGGAGATGGGTCCCATGCCCAAAGAGACAGCAGGGAAAACTATGCCTTGTTCTAAAGCTCTTTGGGAACCGCTTGCTTGGCCCCACAGACGTGGGGGCTGCGGGCTTTCCTGCTGTCTTCAGCCTCGACACCACCCTTTCCCACTTGGCGCCCTATCAGGCACAAAAATGGCCATACGGCTGGAGATGTGTCCCCCGCCCAAAGAGCCAGCAGGGAAAACTATGCCTTGTTCTAAAGCTCTTTGGGAACCGCTTGCGTAGCCCCACAGACCTGGGGGCTGCGGGCTTTCCTGCTGCCTTCAGCCTCAAAGCCACCCTTTCCCACTTGGCGCCGGGCCAGGGACAAAAATGGCCATACGGCTGGAGATGGGTCCCATGCCCAAAGAGCCAGCAGGGAAAACTATGCCTTGTTCTAAAGCTCTTTGGGAACCGCTTGCTTGGCCCCACAGACCTGGGGGCTGCAGGCTTTGCTGCTGCCTTCAACCTCGACACCACCCTTACCCACTTGGCGCCGCGCCAGGCACAAAAATGGCCATACGGCTGGAGATGGGTCCCCCGCCCAAAGAGCCAGCAGGGAAAACTATGCCTTGTTCTAAAGCTCTTTGGGAACCGCTTGCGTAGCCCCACAGACCTGGGGGCTGCGGGCTTTCCTGCTGCCTTCAGCGTCAAAACCACCCTTTCCCACTACGCACCGCGCCAGGCACAAAAATGGCCATACGGCTGGAGATGGGTCCCCCGCCCAAAGAGCCAGCAGGGAAAACTATGCCTTGTTCTAAAGCTCTTTGGGAACCGCTTGCTTGGCCCCACAGACGTGGGGGCTGCGGGCTTTCCTGCTGCCTTCAGCCTCAAAACCACCCTATGCCACTACGCACCGCGTCAGGCACAAAAATAGCCATACGGCTGGAGATGGGTCCCCCACCCAAAGAGCCAGCAGGGAAAACTATGCCTTGTTCTAAAGCTCTTTGGGAACCGCTTGCGTAGCCCCACAGACCTGGGGGCTGCAGGCTTTCCTGCTGTCTTCAGCCTCAAAGCCACCCTTTCCCACTTGGCGCCCTATCAGGCACAAAAATGGCCTATGGGTGGAGATGGGTCCCATGCCCAAAGAGCCAGCAGGGAAAACTATGCCTTGTTCTAAAGCTCTTTGGGAACCGCTTGCGTAGCCCCACAGACGTGGGGGCTGCGGGCTTTCCTGCTGCCTTCAGCCTCGATACCACCATTTCCCACTTGGCGCTGCGCCATGCACAAAAATGGCCATACGGCTGGAGATGAGTCCCCCGCCCAAAGAGCCAGCAGGGAAAACTATGCCTTGTTCTAAAGCTCTTTGGGAACCGCTTGCGTAGCCCCACAGACCTGGGGGCTGCGGGCTTTCCTGCTGCCTTTAGCCTCGACACCACCCTTTCCCTCTTGGCGCCGGGCCAGGCACAAAAATGGCCATATGGCTGGAGATGGGTCCCATGCCCAAAGAGCCAGCAGGGAAAACTATGCCTTGTTCTAAAGCTCTTTGGGAACCGCTTGCGTAACCCCACAGACCTGGGGGCTGCAGGCTTTCCTGCTGCCTTTAGCCTCGACACCACCCTTTCCCTCTTGGCGCCGGGCCAGGCACAAAAATGGCCATATGGCTGGAGATGGGTCCCATGCCCAAAGAGCCAGCAGGGGAAACTATGCCTTGTTCTAAAGGTCTCTGGGAACCGCTTGCGTAGCCCCACAGACCTGGGGGCTGCGGGCTTTCCTGCTGCCTTCAGCCTCAAAGCCACCCTTTCCCACTTGGCGCCGCGCCAGGCACAAAAATGGCCATACGGCTGGAGATGGGTCCCATGCCCAAAGAGCCAGCAGGGAAAACTATGCCTTGTTCTAAAGCTCTTTGGGAACCGCTTGCTTGGCCCCACAGACCTGGGGGCTGCAGGCTTTGCTCCTGCCTTCAGCCTCGACACCACCCTTACCCACTTGGCGCCGCGCCAGGCACAAAAATGGCCATACGGCTGGAGATGGGTCCCCCGCCCAAAGAGCCAGCAGGGAAAACTATGCCTTGTTCTAAAGCTCTTTGGGAACCGCTTGCGTAGCCCCTCAGACCTGGGGGCTGCGGGCTTTCCTGCTGCCTTCAGCGTCAAAACCACCCTTTCCCACTACGCACCGCGCCAGGCACAAAAATGGCCATACGGCTGGAGATGGGTCCCCCGCCCAAAGAGCCAGCAGGGAAAACTATGCCTTGTTCTAAAGCTCTTTGGGAACCGCTTGCTTGGCCCCACAGACGTGGGGGCTGCGGGCTCTCCTGCTGCCTTCAGCCTCAAAACCACCCTATGCCACTACGCACCGCGTCAGGCACAAAAATAGCCATACGGCTGGAGATGGGTCCCCCACCCAAAGAGCCAGCAGGGAAAACTATGCCTTGTTCTAAAGCTCTTTGGGAACCGCTTGCGTAGCCCCACAGACCTGGGGGCTGCAGGCTTTCCTGCTGTCTTCAGCCTCAAAGCCACCCTTTCCCACTTGGCGCCCTTTCAGGCACAAAAATGGCCTATGGGTGGAGATGGGTCCCATGCCCAAAGAGCCAGCAGGGAAAACTATGCCTTGTTCTAAAGCTCTTTGGGAACCGCTTGCGTAGCCCCACAGACGTGGGGGCTGCGGGCTTTCCTGCTGCCTTCAGCCTCGATACCACCATTTCCCACTTGGCGCTGCGCCATGCACAAAAATGGCCATATGGCTGGAGATGGGTCCCCCGCCCAAAGAGCCAGCAGGGAAAACTATGCCTTGTTCTAAAGCTCTTTGGGAACCGCTTGCGTAGCCCCACAGACCTGGGGGCTGCGGGCTTTCCTGCTGCCTTTAGCCTCGACACCACCCTTTCCCTCTTGGCGCCGCGCCAGGCACAAAAATGGCCTATGGCTGGAGATGGGTCCCATGCCCAAAGAGCCAGCAGGGAAAACTATGCCTTGTTCTAAAGCTCTTTGGGAACCGCTTGCGTAGCCGCACAGACCTGGGGGCTGCGGGCTTTCCTGCTGCCTTCAGCCTCAAAGCCACCCTTTCCCACTTTGCGCCGCATCAGGCACAAAAATGGATATACGGCTGGAGATGGGTCCCCCGCCCAAAGAGCCAGCAGGGAAAACTATGCCTTGTTCTAAAGCTCTTTGGGAACCGCTTGCGTAGCCCCACAGACCTGGGGGCTGCAGGCTTTCCTGCTGCCTTCAGCCTCAAAACCACCCTTTCCCACTACGCAACGCGCCAGGCATAAAAATAGCCATACGACTGGAGATGGGTCCCCCGCCCAAAGAGCCAGCAGGGAAAACTATGCCTTGTTCTAAAGCTCTTTGGGAACCGCTTGCGTAGCCCCACAGACCTTGGGGCTGCGGGCTTTCCTGCTGCCTTCAGCCTCGACAGCACCCTTTCCCACTTGGCGCCGCGCCAGGCACAAAAATGGCCTATGGCTGGAGATGGGTCCCATGCCCTAAGAGCCAGCTGGGAAAACTATGCCTTGTTCTAAAGCTCTTTGGGAACCGCTTGCGTAGCACCACAGACCTGGGGGTTGCGGGCTTTGCTCCTGCCTTCAGCCTCAAAGCCACCCTTTCCCACCTGGCGCCGCGCCAGGCTCAAAAATGGCCATACGGCTGGAGATGGGTCCCCCGCCCAGAGAGCCAGCAGGGAAAACTATGCCTTGTTCTAAAGCTCTTTGGGAACCGCTTGCATAGCCCCACAGACCTGGGGGCTGCGGGCTTTCCTGCTGTCTTCAGCCTCAAAGCAACCCTTTCCCACTTGGCGCCCTATCAAGCACAAAAATGGCCTATGGCTGGAGATGGGTCCCATGCCCAAAGAGTCAGCAGGGAAAACTATGCCTTGTTCTAAAGCTCTTTGGGAACCGCTTGCTTGGCCCCACAGACCTGGGGGCTGCGGGCTTTCCTGCTGCCTTCAGCCTCAAAACCACCCTTTCCCACTTGGCGCTGCGCCAGGCACAAAAATGGCCATACGGCTGGAGATGGGTCCCCCGCCCAAAGAGCCAGCAGGGAAAATTATGCCTTGTTCTAAAGCTCTTTGGGAACCGCTTGCGTAGCCCCACAGACCTGGGGGCTGCGGGCTTTCCTGCTGCCTTCAAGCCTCAAAGCCACCCTTTCCACTGGGCGCCGGGCCAGGCACAAAAATGGCCTATGGCTGGAGATGGGTCCCCCGAACAAAGAGCCAGCAGGGAAAACTATGCCTTGTTCTAAAGCTCTTTGGGAACTGCTTGCGTAGCCCCACAGACCTGGGGGCTGCAGGCTTTCCTGCTGCCTTCAGCCTCAAAGCCACCCTTTCCCACTTGGCGCCCTATCAAGCACAGAAATGGCCTATGGCTGGAGATGGGTCCCAGGCCCAAAGAGCCAGCAGGGAAAACTATGCCTTGTTCTAAAGCTCTTTGTGAACCGCTTGCTTGGCCCCACAGACGTGGGGGCTGCGGGCTTTCCTGCTGCCTTCAGCCTCGACACCACCCTTTCCCACTTGGCGCCGCGCCAGGCACGAAAATGGCCATACGGCTGGAGATGGGTCCCCCGCCCAAAGAGCCAGCAGGGAAAACTATGCCTTGTTCTAAAGCTCTTTGGGAACCGCTTGCGTAGCCCCACAGACCTGGGGGCTGCGGGCTTTCCTGCTACCTTCACCCTCAAAACCACCCTTTCCCACTTGGCACTGCTCCAGGCTCAAAAATGGCCATACGGCTGCAGATGGGTCCCCCGCCCAGAGAGCCAGCAGGGAAAACTATGCCTTGTTCTAAAGCTCTTTGGGAACCGCTTGCGTAGCCCCACAGACCTGGGGGCTGCGGGCTTTCCTGCTGCCTTTAGCCTCGACACCACCCTTTCCCTCTTGGCGCCGCGCCAGGCACAAAAATGGCCGTACGGCTGGAGATGGGTCCCCCGCCCAAAGAGCGAGCAGGGAAAACTATGCCTTGTTCTAAAGCTCTTTGGGAACCGCTTGCGTAGCCCCAAAGACCTGGGGGCTGCGGGCTTTCCTGCTGCCTTCAGCCTCGACACCACCCTTTCCCACTTGGCGCCGCGCCAGGCTCAAAAATGGCCATACGGCTGGAGATGGGTCCCCCGCCCAAAGAGCCAGCAGGGAAAACTATGCCTTGTTCTAAAGCTCTTTGGGAACCGCTTGCGTAGCCCCACAGACCTGGGGGCTGCAGGCTTTGCTGCTGCCTTCAGCCTCAAAGCCACCCTTTCCCACTTGGCGCCGCGCCAGGCACAAAAATGGCCTATGGCTGGAGATGGGTCCCATGCCCAAAGAGCCATCATGGAAAACTATGCCTTGTTCTAAAGCTCTTTGGGAACCGCTTGCTTGGCCCCACAGACCTGGGGGCTGCGGTCTTTCCTGCTGCCTTCAGCCTCAAAACCACCCTTTCCCACTACGCACCGCGCCAGGCACAAAAATGGCCATATGGCTGGAGATGGGTCCCCCGCCCAAAGAGCCAGCAGGGAAAACTATGCCTTGTTCTAAAGCTCTCTGGGAACCGCTTGCTTGGGCCCACAGACGTGGGGGCTGCGGGCTTTCCTGCTGCCTTCAGCCTCAAAACCACCCTATGCCACTACGCACCGCGCCAGGCACAAAAATAGCCATACGTCTGGAGATGGGTCCCCCGAACAAAGAGCCAGCAGGGAAAACTATGCCTTGTTCTAAAGCTCTTTGGGAACCGCTTGCGTAGCCCCACAGACCTGGGGGCTGCGGGCTTTCCTGCTGCCTTCAGCCTCGACACCACCCTTTCCCACTTGGCGCCGCGCCAGGCACAAAAATGGCCATACGGCTGGAGATGGGTCCCCCGCCCAAAGAGCCAGCAGGGAAAACTATGCCTTGTTCTAAAGCTCTTTGTGAACCGCTTGCATAGCCCCACAGACCTGGGAGCTGCAGGCTTTCCTGCTGCCTTCAGCCTCAAAGCCACCCTTTCCCACTTGGCGCCCTATCAGGCACAAAAATGGCCTATGGGTGGAGATGGGTCCCATGCCCAAAGAGCCAGCAGGGAAAACTCTGCCTTGTTCTAAAGCTCTTTGGGAACCGCTTGCTTGGCCCCACAGACGTGGGGGCTGCGGGCTTTCCTGCTGCCTTCAGCCTCAAAGCCACCCTTTCACACTTGGCGCCGCGCCAGGCACAAAAATGGCCATACGGCTGGAGATGGGTCCCATGCCCAAAGAGCCAGCAGGGAAAACTATGCCTTGTTCTAAAGCTCTTTGGGAACCGCTTGCATAGCCCCACAGACCTGGGGGCTGCAGACTTTCCTGCTGCCTTCAGCCTCGACACCACCCTTTCCCACTTGGCGCCGCGCCAGGCACAAAAATGGCCATACGGCTGGAGATGGGTCCCACGCCCAAGGAGTCAGCAGGGAAAACTATGCCTTGTTCTAAAGCTCTTTGGGAACCGCTTGCGTAGCCCCACAGACGTGGGGGCTGCGGGCTTTCCTGCTGCCTTCAGACTCAAAGCCACGCTTTCCAACTTGGCGCCGCGCCAGGCACAAAAATGGCCATATGGCTGGAGATGGGTCCCCCGCCCAAAGAGCCAGCAGGGAAAACTTTGTCTACAGTCAGTCAAGGTCGACGTACTCAACACTGATAAGAAAGATCACATGTGTTCTTGTGCTGAGGGATATCAAGTGGAAATCCTTCTCGCGGAGTGATCAAGCGATTTAAACTTTTCATCATAATCCAAAGTCTAACATGCAAAACAATTGTCTAAGCAAAGCACAATACAGTGAGTATTAGTAAAACAACAACAGAGTGAAGCATCTTGTTATAAAGTCCTGTAACTGTCGGTGACCATCCAAAAAGAGGATCTCCCCATCTATGTCCTTCGCCTCTCTTCACTCTTTCCAACGCTTTGTGTATTTCTTCAACCTGATGATGGACGGTAATCAAAGTTGTCTGTCTATTTTCTTGGGCCTCTTTCAAGAGTCGCTTCAATTCATTGTGTTTTAGCAGCTTCTTCACCAGGGAGAGATTCATTCCGATAGGGGTAGGCAACAATCTCGAATCAACGTATAATTAGGTTGTAGCAATTGAAAAGACGTAACAGGAGCTTAATAATTGAAGTCGCATCCCGTAACTTTGTGTTAGTAAAGTTCAAACACAAAGATTTGAGTGATTACTATGTCATCTCTGAATACAAGACTACAGGGAGACCTCATGCTAACGCACCCTTTCCCAATATAGTCAAGCACAGTCTCTGGGGTTTCATCGGGATGTGTCTCAAAGTGACAAACATTCTGGTTGGTGTCAAGACAAAGGTCTTGTGCTTTGAGAGTATTACTCTCACAAAAGAATCCTTGTTGGTCTCGTGAAACGCATGCGTCAACATCAGCAGTTTGCCATTTAGTCTCATTTTGTCGTGCCCAACCTCTGTGCTGTGTTGGATAGAGTAGAGCTCCTTGGTGATTCAACCCCAGTGCGATGATTGGGTATGTGGTGTATACGGAGGCATTGCGTATCGTTAAGACAAAAGCTGTGGCTTTGCTCTCAGTGGGATCGTAGGTGAAATTAACCAGATACCACCTGGACTGAAATTTTTTCTCAAATTCAATTGCGTTATCCCATATTACTTTTCGAATTTCGGTGGGCAAGGTGCCTTCTTTACCTTCCCTTATGATTGCGGCTGTCATAGATTGCATCCACAATTGGGCTTGGATACAACTAAGAGCCAAGGAAACATTGGTTTGAGTTGTACCAAGTGCATCTGTGATCAGCTGATGGTCTTTTTCACCCGTTTCTTCCCATTGAGGCAATATATTCGATAAAAGCCGTTGGTGGTTTCCCAATGCTAATAGAGAGGACTGTAGGGGATGTCTTAATTTGTCCAGATCAGTAGCGGTTGTGACTAGTTTGTTGGCAAGTATCTCAGCATCTATACTATTCAAGACTCCCAGGCCTGTTCCTAAGATACCAGTCGCATCCCTCTTCCGTCCGTGTGAAGTGGCAAGAGTTCGTTTGCGTAACCATGCTGACCATTCTGCATAAGATGTACTCAGGAATGGTGAGCAGGTGGGTTTGATCGCAGAGATTTTAATCTGCATTGACAATTCTGCTCGTTTGAGGGAATATGTGGGATTAAACAGTACCTGTTGTTGACCTGTGTGTGTTTAATAACGTAAGGGCCAATGTTGAAAATGTAAGGAGTTAGTCTAATGGAGGGCTTAGAAAAGAGAGAGGTGGTTTTTTTTTTTTTCTCTTAGAAGAGAGAGCCTTTGAGAGTTTGTGGGGTGTAGGTTCTGGATTCATTTCAGCAAGTTCAGGTGTATTTGAGTCAATCATAAATTCAAATAACAATTCTGTGCCCTTGTAGCCCCAAATACAGTACACTACTGTAGGTTTGATGAAAGTGAAATTGTGCCAGCAATCTGAATTTGGCTCCATAATTTTGTAACAATCAGTGTTGTATTTGTCCGCTTTGGTAGAGTCTACATAGATGGTTTTAATTACAGTTGGCCTGTGGTGATTAGACCCGTTGATAAATCGGCAACCAATGTGTGTTCTTGTGGAATAATTACTAAATTGGCCAAGAATACAAAAATACAGCATTGTTCACACATTAAGGAAAGTCATAAAATCAAGAGGCTTCTGAGGTAGAATACAGCCGCAGCTAGCACACGAAGAATGCAACAGCTGTGATTCCCTGTACAAGGTTGTTTGCGAAACTACACGAGGGATGGAACGGAACGCGCTTGTTCCGTGGCCTTCCCTTGTGACGAATAGCAGATATGGGGACGAGATGGTACTACGGAACTGATAAGCGGCTTACACGCCACCCGAGCCAACATTTCGTCAAATGTTGATGAAATGCTGTCCTTTTGTGCGAACTTTGCTCACCACAATGTACCAAAACACACCTCCATCCCGGAGGCTATCCGCCCCCGAGGTGTGAACACTCCTCCTTGAGTACATTAATCATAATAAAAGTACATATGACTAAAGTCACTCAAACTCCACTTTGAAGTTAAAAAAATAATATAAAAATAGCCCAAGAGAGGGGGAATGTCTGGGAAGACACCATCGCGAAGAATCCCACCGCTGTTTTCTGGGATCAGTCGACGGGCTGAGCCTTTCTTCCCCCTCATAAGGACGCCTTTGGGTAAGACTTTGATTACACCGAGTGCTTTCTCGGGGACTCTAGAAATTTCTCTAGAGAATCTCTACCCTACATTTATAGCCAGGCTGTATCGTTTATAATTTTGTCACGCGTTTGTCTATTTAACAATGTCTTTATTTGCACGTGCTTTGCAGACAGTGTATTTATCACCGGCAATCCTAAAGAACCTGTATATCTGTTGTTTAAATAAACTGCACTGTTTCAGTAGCTAGTCGTTTCGCTTTCTCACTGAACGCGACCAAAACTTGAGAGAGGCCGTGCTGGTTCAGGAGCACGACTAGACTGAAGGTGCAGCCCACTATTAGTGTCTCCAAATCGTAATAGTTTAACACATAGTAAACGCGATTGGGCTGATAGTGCTGAATTGGGCATCACTCAGAATTGAAACCCAGCCGCACCTGGCCTCCCACCTCGGTGAGGAGTGTTAGAACGCAAGGGGGTTTATCTTCTGCCAAAACCGCTTGGCCCCGTTTCACGCAACAGAATTTGGCGTAGTCGGCAGGATTGCCATGGATAAACTGCTGCAAAAATATGATTGTGCCCCTTCCCAGGCTGGGAAGGAGTGGGCCCAAAAATTTTGGAAGGATGAAGAGAAAGTGGTGGAACGTATTGAAGAGCGTCGGGTTTCACAGAAGCTCAGAGCGGGGAAAGGCAAGGGTGTGATTTGTGCTGTGTTAGGCGCCTGTTTATCTTGTGCACAACAAGAAGCTAGAGAAACCCCCGCTCCTAATCTGATTTCAGCTGTAGAATATGCAACCCTGAAATCGGAGAATGAGGTGCTGAAGTCATCATTAGCCTTGCAAAAGGAGACAGGAGAAAGATTAAGAACTCAAGTCGATAAGCTTGTGAGTGAGAATGAATGTTTAGGAAACCGGAATGCTCAACTTGGGAGTGAAAATCGCCAACTTAAAATGTTATTGAAAGGGTGACCGGGCTCTTAGATAAAATGCAGCCCTCGACCCAGGTCCAACAGATTCGTAAGTTAATGTGTTATCCAAATTCCGGAACCCAGACCGGAGATTTTTTTGTCTAATAGTGAGGATGACGAAGAAGATGAGGAGGAAAGGACTTTTACTTTGAAATCCCAAGTTTTTCCTTTACGTCCTCTGGTTAAAACTGAAACTGCAGTTGATGATGGTGATGAAATTCACACCACTGTGCGTACCGTTCCATGGACACCAACCGAGTTAACAAAAATAAGGGAGAAATATTCGAGGCGACCAGAAGAGTCAGCTGTTGAGTACGTGTGGCGAGTTTCTTCTGAAGGGGGGGGCAGAATTATGCTGAGTGAGGAAGAAGCAGGAGACTCTTGGGGACCAGGAGTGTTTTTAACCACTATGCCTGGGGATCATAATTATTCCCTAACCGCTCGAGCAGCCTATTGGGCAGGGGGTATGGATCCGCGAGAGAGGGGGGAGCCGTTAGAGATTAGAGCTACAGGCTACTCTGATCTGTTTGCGGCTGTACGGAAAGCAGCTTGTCTGCAAGCCATGTATGACAGAGAGGAATTTCGGAAATCCCCAATGTCAGCCCCTATCGACCCGGATCGATTAGCCCCTCTCATCCGTGGTCTTCCCGGTTGCCTGAAACCGTTCCTTGTTCGCACTCAAGATCGTATACGGGATGCTCGGGGTGCTCATGGGCGGGGCCGTCGTCACTACATGCCCACCTGGAATGTACAGGAAATAGATCAATATGGGCGCCGAATGGGCTGGGCCAGCCAAACTAGTGAGAAATCCTCCGAACACCCGCGAAAGGTTCGCCAAGTCCAAACTCACACTCAAAACCCTAAATCAGAGGGAAGGTTTAAGCCTGATAAGGACCGGAATGAGTTGTGGCGTAAAGCCCTACAATTAGGGGTGCCCCGACAATTCTTGCACGGTGACCCTACGGGAGATCTCCGTACGCTAGTCCAATCTCTACCTAGAAAGAATAATGCGGCTGGGGAGAAAAGTCTAACCAGAGAATCCCCAAGCCGTGAGAAAACTGTGCCTTCTGCACCGGAACATAACTTGATTGATTTGACAGAGTCCCAGCCACAACACTCCTATCCCCGGGGAGGGCACTGAGCAACCCTGTCGGGCAGGTACTAGCAATCCAATGGCGCTCTCATAAAGACTCCGAACCTGTTATTGTCATTCCTGTTGGACCCCGGAAGATATTGGTAAATTTTATTATTGATACCGGAGCCCAAATGTCTGCAATCACTAACGAAACAGCACAACTTCTAGGTATAAATCCCACCCGACGCAGAGTCAACTTCACAGGAATTGATGGTGTGGTAAAAACATGGCACACTGCAAAAATTAACCTCTGGTTGCCGGGAGAGCAGCGAATGACTAGGGCAGAAGTGTTAGTGGGTGCCTCACGTAGACCCGACTCAAAGTGTCAGGGACCCGCACAGGAAGTTAAATTCCTGGGGGTCTGGTGGATTAAGGGAGCTGCTTCTGTCCCTCAGGATACCCTGAAAAAATAGAACATGGACAGAATCCTTCCAGCACGAAGGAGTTACAGCAGGTCCTGGGAACTTTAAGTTATTGGTGTAAACACATCCCTGGCTTTTCCATCATTGCTCGCCCCCTTCATAGCTTGGCAAAAAAGGGTAAATCCTGGGTGTGGACTGAACAACACACTAATGCACTAGAATTGCTAATAAAAGAGCTAAGGTTATTCCAACAACTTGGCCCCATACATCCAACTGACCCTGTCCATGTAGAATGGGGGCTCAGTGAACATGGTTCCCGTTGTAATTTATGCCAGAAGGGACCAGCAGGACCGGAGAGACCATTAGAATTTTGCTCCCACTCCTTCAATGATACTGAATGCAGCTATTCAGACCTGGAGAAGGGTTTACTGTCCCTGGTGCGAGTGTTGCAACGAGCAGAGCAGATAAGAAGAGAACAGAGTGTGATCTTTCCTGGGACCTTTTCGCCTCCCAGATGTGGTCCTTAAAGGGACACCACCACCAGCTGGCATTGCCCAGAGACCTACAGTTCGAAAGTGGTATGCTTATTTAGAAGGCATTAATGAAATCAAGCCAGTCTCTGAAGGCAGTGTTAAAGTATCCAAGGCTACTTCACAAGGATACCAAAGGATATAGATGGTGCCCTATTGTTCCAATCCCCACCAAACAGACCATCTCCGATCCAAGAAGCACCTCCTTTGAGGGACAGCAGTGATCTTAGAGGAGTGTGGTTTACTGGTGCGTCATCTCACCGTTAAAAAAATAAGTGCAAATATAAGGCCGTAGCACTGGAAGTAACAACGGGAGAAAGAGCAATTGAAATAGGGGAGGGTAGGGGAACTCAGAGCTGTCCTACTAGCTGCACAACATGGAGCTACTTACATTTACACTGACTCATATGCTGTTCTTAAAGGAGCCACTGAATGGCTAGGACACTGGGCAGCCAACGATTGGCAGGTGAATAGAGTCCCAGTTTGGGAGACAGATAATTGGAAGCAACTGTTGGAAATAGGAGGACAGAGACCATTGCACATTGCTTGGGTAAAAGGCCACGATCGTTCAAACTCGATCACTGCTCAGTTCAACCAACAGGTAGATGGCCTCACGCGGCTGCAACAAATTGACATTGTAGATGATGGTCGGGAATGGGAACGCTTACTTGAATCGTTACATGTTAAACGTGGCCGCACAGGCCGTCCTGACCTGTATCGGGAAGGTGGGTGGCTTGTGTCAGTTAAGCTGTGCGAACAAATAGTAACTGCCTGTTCACAATGTCGCCTACGACTCAGCAAAGATCATCCGAGTAAGGCGCCTCCCTTACACATGCGGGACAAGAAAGCGTTGTGGCATTCATGGCAGCTTGATTATATTGGGCCCTTGAGATCATCAGGTGGGAAAAGATATGTCCTGGTAGGAGTGGAGATTATCTCCAGCCTCAGTATGGCCAGCAGTTTCAAACCAGCTACGAGGGACAACACAGTGAAAGGCCTAACAGGGTGGTTCAGCACACTTCCCCTTCCCGAGGAAATCCAGAGTGATAACGTTTCACACTTTACGGCTTCGGTGGTACAAGATTGGGCCAAGGAAGAAGGGATTCGATGGGTATTTCATACTCCCTGTTATCCCCAGGCTAATGGCATTGTTGAACGCACCAATAGATTGGTTAAGCGTTTTGCAAAAAGTCATGAACCTGGTTGGCATTTGCGATTGGATGATGCCATCTATCAACTAAATAACAAATGGAGTGGAGACGGCTGTCCTAAAATGAAAGCTTTCTGTGTACCTGCCAATATTATCTCGCCAAAGGCTGCCAATGAACCGGGAAAATACCCCGGAAGATTTCACCCTGGACTACCTGTGCTAGTGAAAATGCCTCAAAATGGGACGGTGCCAATGGTGCTAGCTACTCCCAAAAATCCCTATGCATGGGAAGCCAAGGATTGTTCAGGGAAGATACACCGGATCAGCACCCGGTGGACCGCACCTTCTTTTTAACCCCGTCGGTCGAATAAGACCGAGCAGATTTTCTTTTCCTTTATGTCTTACAGGAACCTTGGATGAGCTGTACAGACGGATTGGCCTACGCTACCTTTGAATGTCTCCAGGGAATCCTGACATTGAACCTGGCAATAATACTACTTTTATGATGTATGGCTATTTGGAGGCCCAAATTCTAAAATGACGAATTGGCAGATGGAATTGATGCTATTCAGTTTCACCTTTTTATTCCCTGTTGTTTGTAGTCAAAGAGACCCAGAGTGGCCATGGTCTCAAGCCTTTCTCGTCTATAATACAAGACTACAGGGAGACCTCATGCTAACGCACCCTTTCCCAATATAGTCAAGCACAGTCTCTGGGGTTTCATCGGGATGTGTCTCAAAGTGACAAGCATTCTGGTTGGTGTCAAGACAAAGGTCTTGTGCTTTGAGAGTATTACTCTCACAAATGAATCCTTGTTGGTCTCGTGAAACGCATGCGTCAACATCAGCAGTTTGCCATTTAGTCTCATTTTGTCGTGCCCAACCTCTGTGCTGTGTTGGATAGAGTAGAGCTCCTTGATGATTCAACCCCAGTGCGATGATTGGGTATATGGTGGATACTGAGGCATTGCGTATCGTTAAGACAAAAGCTGTGGCTTTGCTCTCAGTGGGATCGTAGGTGAAATTAACCAGATACCACCTGGACTGAAATTTTTTCTCAAATTCAATTGCGTTATCCCATATTACTTTTCGAATTTCGGTGGGCAAGGTGCCTTCTTCACCTTCCCTTATGATTTATGAGTTTTTGCAAAACGCTTAACCAATCCGTTGGTGCATTCAACAATGCCATTAGCCTGAGGATAATAGGGAGTATGAAATACCCATCGAATCCCTTCTTCTTTGGCCCAATCTTGTACCACTGTAGCGGTAAAGTGTGAACCGTTATCACTTTGGATTTCCTCGGGAAGGGGAAGTGTGCTGAACCACCCTTTTAGGCCTTTCACTGTGTTGTCCCCAGCAGCTGATTTGAAGCCAGTGGCCATACTGAGGCTGGAGATAATCTCCACTCCGACTAGGACATATCTTTTCCCACCTGATGATCTCAAGGGCCCAATATAATCAATCTGCCATGAATGCCACAACATTTTCTTGTCCCGCATGTGTAAGGGAGGCGCCTTACTCGGATGATCTTTGCTGAGTCGTAGGCGACATTGTGACCAGGCAGTTACTACTTGTTCGCACAGCTTAACCGACACAGGCCACCCCCGGGCTAGACCTTCCTGATACAGATCAGCACGGCCTGTATGGCCAGGCTTAATATGTAACCATTCCCGACCATCATCTACAGTGTCAATTTGTTGTAGCCGCGTGAGGCTATCTACCTGTTGGTTGAACTGAGCAGTGATCGAGTTTGAACGATCGTGGCCTTTTACCCAAGCAATGTGCAATGGTCTCTGTCCTCCTATTTCCAACAGTTGCTTCCAACTGTCTGTCTCCCAGATCGGGACTCTATTCACCTGCCAATCATTGGCTGCCCAGTGTCCTAGCCATTCAGTGGCTCCTTTAAAAACAGCATATGAGTCAGTGTAAATGTAAGTAGCTCCATGTTGTGCAGCTAGTAGGACGGCTCTGAGTTCCCCTACTTGTGCCCTACCTTCTCCTGTTTCAATTGCTCTTTCCCCCGTTGCTACTTCCAGTGCTACGGCCTTGTATTTCCACTTGCTGTTCTCACGGTGAGATGACACACCAGTAAACCACACTCCTGTAAGATCACTGCCTGCTTTCAGAGGAGGTGCTTCTTGGATTGGAGATGGTCTGTTTGGTGGGGATTGGAACAATAGGGCACCATCTCTATCCTTCTGGAGCATGGATACTTTGATACTACCTTCAGAGACTGGCATGATATCATTAATGCCTTCTAAATAAGCATACCACTTTCGAACTGTGGGTTTCTGGGCAATGCCAGCTGGCGGTGCTGTCCCTTTACGGACCACATCTAGGAGTCGAAAAGGGCCCCGAACAATCACGCTCTGTTCTCTCCTTATCTGCTCTGCTCGTTGCAATGCTCGCACCAGGGACAGTAAACCCTTCTCCAGGTCTGAATAGCTGCTCTCAGTATCATTAAAGGCGTGAGAGCTAAATTCTAATGGTCTCTCCGGTCCTGCTGGTCCCTTCTGGCATAAATTACAATGGGAACCATGTTCACTGAGCCCCCATTCTACATGGACAGGGTCAGTTGGATGTATGGGGCCAAGTTGTTGGAATAACCTTAGCTCTTTTATTAGCAATTCTAGTGCATTAGTGTGTTGTTCAGTCGACTCCCAGGATTTACCTTTTTTGAGCAAACAATAAAGGGGGCGAGCAATGATGGAAAAGCCAGGGATGTGTTTACGCTAATAACTTAAAGTTCCCAGGACTTGCTGTAACTCCTTCGTGCTGGAAGGATTCTGTCCATGTTCTATTTTTTCAGGGTATCCTGAGGGACAGAAGCAGCTCCCTTAATCCACCAGACCCCCAGGAATTTAACTTCCTGTGCGGGTCCCTGACACTTTGAGTCGGGAATTTCCAATCCCAAATCTGATAATGTTTTTCGGATGTTTTCCATCATGTCTTGTACACTTTCTTGGTTCTCTCCCCTATTAAGATGTCATCAATAATATATTGGTATACTGTACATCCCTGTGAAACAGGAATCTCTGATAGCACTTTAGCCAAAGCATTATGGGCAATAGTGGGGGAATGTTTGTATCCTTGCGGAAAGCGGTTAAAGGTATATTGGACTCCTTTCCATGTGAATGCAAACTGCGCTTTGTCCTGCTCAAGGAGGAGAATCATAAAAAAATATGTCTTTAAAATCTAAGGCAACCCTGCAAGGATGGGCAGCTCCTTTTATCATTGTCACAATTTCCGCGATATTCGGAACAGCAGCGGTCAGAGGTGCAGTGTTGGCGTTTAATTTTCCGTAATCTACTGTGAAACGCCATTGCCTTTTTGGTTTCTTTACTGGCCACACCGGTGAAAAATAAGGCGAGTGAATCCTCTTAATGATGTCCCTTTTTTCTAAATTTGATACCAATCTGGCTGCTCCTGCAACAGCAGTTGCAGGCAGTGGATACTACAGGACAGCAGAGATTTTAGAGGGAGGGAAAAGTATGGAAGTTTCCAATAGACTCAATTTCACTGTGTCTATTACTTTTTCAAATCCTGCAAAACTTCACACTGTGGAGACATCATTAAGAAAAGGCATTAAGAAACCCTCGGACGGCAGGCTTTCGTGACGCCTTCAGCCTCAAAACAACCCTTTCCCACTTGGCGCCGCGCCAGGCACAAAAATGGCCATACGGCTGGAGATGGGTCCCCTGCCAAAAGAGCCAGCAGGTAAAACTATGCCTTGTTCTAAAGCTCTTTGGGAACCGCTTGCGTAGCCCCACAGACCTGGGGGCTGCGGGCTTTCCTGCTGCCTTCAGCCTCGACAACACCCTTTCCCACTTGGCGCCGCGCCAGGCACAAAAATGGCCATATGGCTGGAGATGGGTCCCCCGCCCAAAGAGCCAGCAGGGAAAACTATGCCTTGTTCTAAAGCTCTTTGGGAACCGCTTCCGTAGCCCCAAAGACCTGGGGGCTGCAGGCTTTCCTGCTGTCTTCAGCCTCAAAGCCACCCTTTCCCACTTGGCGCCGCATCAGGCACAAAAATGGCCTATGGCTGGAGATGGGTCCCATGCCCAAAGACCCAGCAAGGAAAACTATGCCTTGTTCTAAAGATCTTTGGCAACCTCTTGCGTAGCCCCACAGACCTGGGGGCTGCAGGCTTTGCTGCTGCCTTCAGCCTCGACAGCACCCTTTCACACTTGGCGTCGCGCCAGGCACGAAAATGGCCTATGGCTGGAGATGGGTCCCATGCCCAAAGAGCCAGCAGGGAAAACTATGCCTTGTTCTAAAGCTCTTTGGGAACCGCTTGCGTTGTCCCACAGACCTGGGGGCTGCAGGCTTTGCTGCTGCCTTCAGCCTCAAAACCACCCTTTCCCACTTGGCGCCGGGCCAGGCACAAAAATGGCCATACGGCTGGAAATGGGTCCCCCGTCCAAAGAGCCAGCAGGGAAAACTATGCCTTGTTCTAAAGCTCTTTGGGAACCGCTTGCGTAGCCCCACAGACCTGGGGGCTGCAGGCTTTCCTGCTGCCTTCAGCCTCAAAGCCACCCTTTCCCACTTGGCGCCCTATCAGGCACAAAAATGGCCTATGGGTGGAGATGGGTCCCATGCCCAAAGAGCCATCAGGGAAAACTATGCCTTGTTCTAAAGCTCTTTGGGAACCGCTTGCTTGGCCCCACAGACCTGGGGGCTGCAGGCTTTCCTGCTGCCTTCAGCCTCAAAACCACCCTTTCCCATGACGCACCGCGCCAGGCACAAAAATGGCCTATGGCTGGAGATGGGTCCCATGCCCAAAGAGCCAGCAGGGAAAACTATGCCTTGTTCTAAAGCTCTTTGGGAACCGCTTGCGTAGCCCCACAGACCTGGGGGCTGCGGGCTCTCCTGCTGCCTTCAGCCTCAAAGCCACCCTTTCCCGCTTGGCGCCGGGCCAGGCACAAAAATGGCCATACGGCTGGAGATGGGTCCCCCGCCCAAAGAGCCAGCAGGGAAAACTATGCCTTGTTCTAAAGCTCTTTGGGAACCGCTTGCGTAGCCCCACAGACCTGGGGGCTGCGGGCTTTGCTGCTGCCTTCAGCCTCAAAGCCACTCTTTCCCACTTGGCGCTTCGCCAGGCATTAAAATGGCCATATGGCTGGATATGGGTCCCCCGCCCAAAGAGCCAGCAGGGAAAACTATGCCTTGTTCTAAAGCTCTTTGGAAACCGCTTGCGTAGCTGCACAGACCTGGGGGCTGCAGGCTTTCCTGCTGCCTTCAGCCTCGACACCACCCTTTCCCACTTGGCGTCGCGCCAGGCACAAAAATGGCCTATGGCTGGAGATGGGTCCCATGCCCAAAGAGCCAGCAGGGAAAACTATGACTTGTTCTAAAGCTCTTTGGGAACCGCTTGCGTAGCCCCACAGACCTTGGGGCTGCAGGCTTTGCTCCTGCCTTCATCCTTAAAGCCACCCTTTCCCACTTGGTGCCGCGCCAGGCACAAAAATGGCCATACGGCTGGAGATGGGTCCCCCGCCCAAAGAGCCAGCAGGGAAAACTATGCCTTGTTCTAAAGCTCTTTGGGAACCGCTTGCGTAGCCCCACAGACCTGGGGGCTGCAGGCTTTCCTGCTGTCTTCAGCCTCAAAGCCACCCTTTCCCACTTGGCGCCGCATCAGGCACAAAAATGGCCTATGGCTGGAGATGGGTCCCATGCTCAAAGAGCCAGCAGGGAAAACTATGCCTTGTTCTAAAGCTCTTTGGGAACCGCTTGCGTAGCCCCACAGACCTGGGGGCTGCGGGCTTCCCTGCTGCATTCAGCCTCCACACCACCCTTTCCCACTTGGCGCCGCGCCAGGCACAAAAATGGCCTATGGCTGGAGATGGGTCCCCCGCCCAAAGAGACAGCAGGGAAAATTATGCCTTGTTCTAAAGCTCTTTGGGAACTGCTTGCGTAGTCCCACAGACCTGGGGGCTGCGGGCTTTCCTGCTGCCTTCAGCCTCAAAACCACCCTTTCCCACTACGCACCGCGCTAGGCATAGAAATAGCCATACGACTGGAGATGGGTCCCCTGCCCAAAGAGCCAGCAGGGAAAACTATGCCTTGTTCTAAAGCTCTTTGGGAACCGCTTGCGTAGCCCCACAGACCTGGGGGCTGCAGGCTTTGCTGCTGCCTTCAGCCTCGACAGCACCCTTTCCCACTTGGCGCCGCGCCAGGCACAAAAACGGCCTATGGCTGGAGATGGGTCCCCCGCCCAGAGAGCCAGCAGGGAAAATTATGCCTTGTTCTAAAGCTCTTTGGGAACTGCTTGCGTAGCCCCAGAGACCTTGGGGCTGCAGGCTTTCCTGCTGCCTTCAGCCTCAAAGCCACCCTTTCCCACTTGGCGCCGCGCCAGGCATAAAAATGGCCTATGGCTGGAGATGGGTCCCATGCTCAAAGAGCCAGCAGGGAAAACTATGCCTTGTTCTAAAGCTCTTTGGGAACCGCTTGCGTAGCCCCACAGACCTGGGGGCTGCGGGCTTTCCTGCTGCATTCAGCCTCAAAGCCACCCTTTCCCACTTGGCGCCGCGCCAGGCACAAAAATGGCCTATGGCTGGAGATGGGTCCCATGCTCAAAGAGCCAGCAGGGAAAACTATGCCTTTTTCTAAAGCTCTTTGGGAACCGCTTGCGTAGCCCCACAGACCTGGGGGT